>NW_019154111.1:26209241-26377990 GCF_002288905.1 Enhydra lutris kenyoni
TACTATGCAGCCATCAAAATAAATGAAATCTTGCCATTTGCGACAACGTGGATGGAACTAGAGGGTATTATGCTTAGCAAAATAAGTCAATCGGAGAAAGACAACTATCATATGATCTCCCTGATAGGAAGAAGTCAAGAGGCAACGTGGGGGGTTTGGGGGGTAGGAAAAGAAAAATGAAAGAAGATGGGATTGGGAGGGAGACAAACCATAAAAGACTCAATCTCAAAAAACAGACTGAGGGTTGCTGGGGGGAGGGGTGATGGGAGTGGGTGGTGGGGATATGGACATTGGGGAGGGTATGTGCTATGATGAGTGCTGTGAAATGTGTAAACCTGGCAATTCACAGACCTGTACCCCTGGGGATAAAAATACATTATATGTTTATTTAAAAAAATTAAAAATATTAATTTCTGGAAAGTCTGCATAAAAAAATCATAAGGAAAAGAAAATACACTTACTGTACTGTACATTTACTTGTTGAAAAAAAAATCCATGTATAAGTAGAAGCACAGATTTCAAAACTATGGCTGTTCAAGAGTCACCTGTAGTGTATACCACTTCAGCCTATATTCTACTGGCCTGTACCCAGTCAGTAAGTTACAACTATCTTGAAAGGGGAGAGCTGGGAAATGTAGTTTCCTGTGTACACAAGAGAAAAATGAAACAGTGTGATAAACATGTAAACATTGTTTCAGCCTTGCCACGATAACGGAAAGGGACTAAATTGAGGACTCCCCAATTTTCAATCTCCTTAGCTTTGTAACCATGACTCTGGATAGTCTGGCATCTGTCTACGTCTCCAGCTTTATTTTCTCCCACATCCCACACATATCCTGTGGTGCAGGATAACTGTTTTCACTTATCTAAAATACTGTGCTCTCTTAAGCTCTTTCCATATGCTCCTCCCCCTTTCTTCACTGAGTTTTCCTGTCTACATCATAATTCCAGGGAATATTCTCCAGCCTTTCTTCTGTGACTCTATAAATTTCTGTATTTTTTTATTCTAGCAGTTAGCATGCTGTAGTATAATTGATCATAAGTTTTTTGAAGATAGGACAGGAAAATGCAGAGACAAGAGGGTAGATAGCAGATTTCATTTTCATTCAGGATGCTATAGGCCTAGTGGACTGAGAGCAATCTGGATACCTAACACTCACTACAGCATTTGCTTACCTCCTTTGTTTCTCCTGTTCTCTTATTCTTCTCCTTTTAATATATACTACTATTCATTAAGTGATTTTTACTATAACTCATATTCTATACAAAAAATATTTTAATAATAGATGAAAGTGGAGCAGAATATACCATCCCCAAATATCCTTGTTTGCCTTAAGAATCATTTTGAGCTGGTTATTTTTTAAAAACAGTAGTCCCTCAAGAAGCTTAGAAAATCAATCAGAAGTTGCCCTTTTGTAAGAGACACTTATATGGGAAATATCCCTCTCTAAGGAAGTCTCTCTCTCTGCACCAGGAAGAAAAGCATGACCTGATGTTTAGAAACTCTTCTCAGTGAGAAGGTAAGAACTTAAATCTATGTAACTTTACCCTTGTTTACTGTGCCTTTCCTCGTAACTTCCCATAATTGGCCTTCCTCTCTCACCCTCCAATATCTTTCTTCTTTAGCCGAAAATGGAAAATGGTATTTAAGGTGATAGATTGGATTTGGGAGACTTACTCAGTTTTCCTGGGTATCTCTCATGTATACAGGAGGTATAATGTTATTAAACTTCTATTTTTCTCCTGTTAATCCATCCTTTATTACAGGGGAGTCTCAGTCAAGAATCTAGAAGGGTAGAAGGGAAATTATTTTTCTTCCCCTACAATATAATAGTTAATGCTTATTGATAATCATTATTCTAAATATTTTACACGCATCAGTTCATTTAATTCTCATAACTTCATGAAGGTGTTATTATTATCCTATTAAGATAAATGAAGAAAAGCACAGCGAGCTTAAGTAACTTGCTCAATTTGACACAGCTAGCAAGGTTTAGACTTGGGATATGGAGCCAGGCAATCTGGCTCTGTGGCCTGAGTTCTTGGTACCAGAATTCATTCTCTGTCCAGTTACTGTGGCAATAATGGTGGTATTATTTGGTACCAAGAATGTGGCTGTATCAGTCAGGATCCAGATGGAAAAACAAATTATTTAGCAGAGTTCATTAAACAGAGAAATATTAATATAGAATGTTGACTAATCAGCATTGGAGGATGGAAAATACAGAAGGGAAATATGGAGGTTATACTCAGGTTGAATTATTAGAATCATTTAACTTAGAGAAGGGACCCCAAAGAGCTGGGACTCAAATGCTAAGGACATGTTGCCTGGCTGGGTTGGTACCTCTGGAGCTTAGAGGAAGTAACTTGCAGGGGTAGGAGCAGGATTTGAGCAGGGTGGGTTACTTAGCTGGTGATGGTACCTCAGGAACATGGAGGAAAGATCCTACAGAGCTAAAGTTCAGACCTCTGAAGAGGGAGGTCATCTAGCTGGTGCTGGTATCTTAAGATCATAAAGGAGGTTGCCCAAGGAATTGGATTTCAGACTTCTAAGAAAGGTGCCCGCCAATTAATCTAGTATTTTGGAGGAATCCCTCCAAACAGACATGAGTCTATTTCAGGGAATGTAGGATAGACAAGAAGCAATAGCTACTACTAGGGTGAAGAACTCTTGTTGTGGAGATGTGGATAGGGATAAGCAAACAGGAATAAGAAAATTTCTCCTCTTGTCATCCTGGTTTCTAGTTTTTCTACAGTACCCTCTGTTGAAAGAACCCAACAGGGAGTCAGCTGGCAAAGAAGAAATGTGGTTTGCAAAGAAAATGAAATGAGGCTAGGTTTACCAATCTAAAAACTTGGAGGAGGGGACTTGCAGAGTAGGGAATCAAAATACTCAGAAGGTATTACTTGAGTTAGTGCTGGTACTAACCCAGAAGCAGAAGAAAATGAAGAGGAAGAGCAGAAAAGCAGAGTGCATTTGAGTTTAGAAGGGTATATTTGGAGCTGAGAAAAAAACAGTTTGATAACCTAAAGCACTGACTTAAATGTGCAGAGCCTATTAGAAGGTATCCCTTCATTGGGGGCTGGTCTTATCAAGATTCTCAGGAGCTGCTGTTAGCAACAGAAACTTGCATTATTTGTCTGAAATGCTTCTAAACAATTTAACATCTTAATTTTTCTTCTTCTTTTTTTTATTTTTTTATTTTATTTTTTTTTAAAGATTTTATTTATTTATTTGACAGAGAGATCATAAGCAGACAGAGAGGCAGGCAGAGAGAGAGGAGGAAGCAGGCTCCCCGCTGAGCAGAGAATCCGATGCGGGGCTCGATCCCAGGACCCCGAGATCATGACCTGAGCCGAAGGCAGCGGCTTAACCCACTGAGCCACCCAGGCGCCCCCCCTTTTTTTTTTTTTTTAAAGATTTTATTCATTCATTTGACAGACAGAGATCACAAGTAGGCAGAGAGACAGGCAGAGAGAGAGGAGGAAGCAGGCTCCCCGCCGAGCAGAGAGCCTGATGCGGGGCTCGATCCCAAGACCCTGAGATCACGACCTGAGCCGAAGGCAGAGGCTTAACCCTCTGAGCCACCCAGGCGCCCTTAATTTTTCTTCTTAAAATAACTAATGAATTTTAATTTACTTATTCATTCAACATTTTCTGGATATCTTCTATGACTCTTATGCTGTATCTGTTTCTATTTGTTAGGCCACAGATGGGACACACATTACAAACGAAAAATGGTTTAGGTGTAAATCAGGTTCATTAGTGAAATTTACAGGCAGAGGGACAATAAAACATGTAGTCTCCATAAGTCTCACCACCGTCAAACAGAATGGGTGTGATGTGGCTGGATGTACATACACTCAACCCTACATTTTCTGGAGAAATTGGGAGGAGGCAAAAAGGATCATCAGACTCATGGCTTAATTATGGTGAATCAGTCTGACTCCAGTCTGCAGCAACAAAAACTGCACCAGTTATTTGAACAGAGAAATTTAATATAAAGAATTGCTAATTCAGTAGAAACTCATTTACTAGATAATCTATAGACTAACAGGGAACTCTAGGGTGTCATTGAGTTAACAACTGCAGGATGAGGTGCTAAAGGGGAAGAAGGGAAGTGGTTTCAGTCATTAAAATTTAGAAGGGTTCCATAGAGTTGAGACTCAGACTACAGAAGAACAACCCCATGAGCCTAAAACCCAAATGTCTGAAGAAGAGGTATCATACTGCTGGTATTGTTTTTCATGGTGGAGGAGTAGGGCCATGATGAACCTGGTTTTGCAAGTATGCAAAAATCTACAAACCAGATTCAGCTACTTCTACAGGAACGAATCCCCACTGTCCAGATGAAGGATCACTGCTAGAATGATGGAGGAATAAGAAGCAAAACAGAAGAGAGCAAGGCTCTTCTTCCTGATGTAACCTAGCAGAATCCCTCTAGTGTCCTCTATTGGCAGAGCCCAAGAGCCTTCACCATTGAGGTGGAATGGAGAAATGTTCTTTGTGGAATCTGAGCATTAACATCAAAAAGTCTAGCATAAAATAGTGGGTTTAGAGACATGAAAGAATAGTTTGATAAGCAGCACAAATAGGAAGAGGAAGATCTTGGGCTACATGTTTGGAGGGAGGGGCTTGCAAAAGATAGAAACCTTTTCATTTCAACTGTAAATCAGTGACTTGAGGAGCTTGCCCGCCAGCTATATTTCAACTGGTCCCTGAACAGTCGATCCTGATGAGCCAGCTGGTCTGGAGGATAGCTGTGGAGCACTATTCAGTAGTAGATGGAGGAGTCCATCTCTTTAATTTTGTAAATTTCAAAAAAAAAAAAAGGTAGGAGTGGGATGGTAAGGGGCGCCTGGGTGGCTCAGTGGGTTAGAGCCTCTGCCTTTGGCTCAGGTCATGATCCCGGGGTCCTGGGATCGAGCCCCGAATTGGGTTCTCTGCTCGGCAGGGAGCCTGCTTCCCCTTTTCTCTCTCTCCCTGCCTCTGCCTACTTGTGATCTCTGTCTGTCAAATAAAAAAAAAAAAAAGAAAAAAGAGTGGGATGGTAAGAAATGCACTCTCAAATGCCAGTGGGTGTTTAATCATATCTACTACTTTAAAAAAACCTTTGAGTCCAATTTCCTTGTTTCTTAAAGTCCCCTTTTCTTTAGCAACTGGTAGAAGATCTCTTGATTAAAGTAGTCCATTGGAAAGATTAATCTAACAGTGACATGCTGGATGAGCAGGAGGAGGGAGAATCTAGAGACAGGAAGGGAAATTAGACAATTAAGCCTATGATCTGTCCTATGATTGTGACAGGAGAACTAGAAATACAGAAACATAAACATCATGCAAGAGGGAAAAGAAAAGCAAGTAAGATTACAGCAAATGAAACATCACATTGTTTTATAGCCGTTGTTAATATGTCCATCTCCTTTGCTAGATTCTGAGCAATGTGCTTACAAGGACATTTTCTCATTTATCATTGTTAAGGGAGGAGGAGGAGGAAGGCAGACTCTAATAGGACTGTAATATTGTCTAAAAACCAAGCAAGCAAGACTTTTCTGAAAGCAGTTTAGTGAGAAGAACACCACTGGTGGAGACATGGAGGAGACCTGCCAATATAAATGTGAGTGGTGTTGACAGCAGCTGGACGGTAACTTGAGTGACACTGGCAGGCTCCAACTGTGGCAACTGGCAAAGTCACGAGGTCCAGCGTCATCAGCAGCTGTCATGCAATAATAGCTGAGTCCATGAGGCTGTGAAGTAGACAGAGAGGAGCACACATTTCTGCAGAATGCTTATAGTGGCTGCCAATAAGAAATTATCTAAACACTCCATAATCGTGTTATTGGAAGGGACCACCTCGGGAATAGTGAGATTACAGTGATGCTGCTGCTCATACTGTAGCATCTAAACTTTATAAAGTTCCTTCTGTGAGTCAGGAACCTTGCTAACTATTACATATACATTATTATTTTCTTAAGCCTTATAGACCAAATACAAAGTAGGTACTATTGTCAATATGCCCACTCCACAAATTATGGAACATAGGCTTCACATATTAAAGTGCTGGTAAAGATCACATGGTTACAAATGGAAGACCCAGATTTGCTGTCTCAAAAGACTGTGATATGAACTATGTTTTGTAAAGAAGCTCAGGACTGATAATGCCTTTCATTAATCAATTACTCCTGTCATTACTCATTGTTACCTCCCAGGCTTAGATGGGCTGGAAGCTGGAGATTCTATCTAATGGCTTGTAAAAATGAGGGACCAGCCTTAAAAGAAAAAAAAACCCACATTCTTAAATATATTTGGAACTATAGTGAAAAATAATGTTTATGATTTGTTTATAATTTGGTAACAGAGGTATTTTAGAACCCAAGAAATTATTAGACAAAATGGAAATAAGGTATCTTTGTTTGGTTTTATATGCAGATATGTGTTACATATAAGTTATGAAGTGCAAATTTGTAAAGAATAACACTTATATCTTACAAAGAAAAAGAATTGGACATAAGTTAGAAAATAGCTTTGGCGTCTTTCTTTTGACCCACATAATCATTTGACCCTGGGGTGGCACCAAGCCATCAAAAATAAACTGATTTTGGGGCACCTGGGTGGCTCAGTCCTTGGGTGTCTGCCTTCGGCTCAGGTCATGGTCCCAGGGTCCTGGGATCGAGCCCCACATCGGGCTTCCTGCTCAGCGGGAGGCCTGCTTCTCCCTCTCCCACTCCCTCTGCTTGTGTTCCCTCTCTTGCTGTGTCTCTCTCTGTCAAATAATAAATAAAATCTTTAAAAAAAAAAAAAAAAAAAAAAAAATAAACTGATTTTCTCTGGTGTCTGATTGTAAACCATAGGTCTTCATTATGAATATGATGTTGAATATATCATTTCTTATTATCATCTGTCAAAGAGAAAAAACAAAATAAGAATTAAAGAGGTCCTTAATGGATAGGCTTAACATTGATGGTGTTTTTAGTGTTTCAGATTTTCTGTGTATAACATTATACATCCTGCAAAGGTGTTGCCATAAGACCCTGAAAAATAAGATTAGGTAGAACTGGGAAAAATTCCTAGTGGTGATAGGAAACTTATCATTGAATGTAAATAAATGGCACTTAAATGTGAGAACCAACAAACCACTTTAATCATCACCTAACGAAGATGAGAACACCTTTTTTTTAACTGGAAATCACAACCTCTCCCCAAAGTGAAACTCAGTCAACTTAAGAATTAAAGAAACACCTCCCATATAGTTTTGGAAACTTGTTCTGGGATGGTAGACAGAAGAAAGAGAAATGAGACTAATTGGCGTTCTCTACTACTTTTCTTTCTTTCTTTTCTTTTTTTTTTTTTTTTTTTTTTTTTTTAATCCCAACACTTGTTCCCTACAAGAGACTAAGTGACCTTGGACAAATTATTCACTGTTGGTTTTAATTTTCTCCTCACAAAAGCTAAGACAGCTGGATTGTTCTTCATTCCTATTACTTCTACTATCCTCATGATATCCCTTCTTCATTTCCTAATCTGCAAAGCTGAAATTGGCTTAAAATAAAGTAGTAGAGAAATAAAAGAGAGAAAATAGAGTAATATGGCAGCTTTTGTGTTCAGGAAAATATTTGCTATTATTTGTTAAGCATAGTTTGCTTAAAATATGAAATATTTTACATAAAATATAAATACAAAAATATTTGCTTCTAATTTGTTTTTTAAAATATCATGTAGCTCCTCTTTATCTGCTCCTTTTTAATATTATAATACCTCTTTGAGGATAGTAAGTTTACTTACTTAAAAGTCTCATTCTAGTTATTCTATTAATTCTGTTTCTGCAGGTGTAAATTCAAGTTGTCTGTTTTATTGCCCCATCCTTCATGACATTGGTGCTTCTGGATTTTTGTGATTTTTGATTTCTGATCATGAACTTAATTAAGTGTGTAACTAATATTTCCCAGTAGATTGTCCACTCCCAACTTAAATTTGCTATATATTTTTGGTAGATGCATGTTATCCGGTTAAGAAGCCCTTGTATAGTCTTAGATTGCTAAAATTTTATCATGAATTGGTTTAGTCCATCCATTGTGTTTTTAGCATCACTGACACTATTTTCACTTTTAAGAAATTCTCTTAGGTTATTTATCATTATTTCCCTGTTTTTTTTTTTCCCTTTTCCTAGCCTTTACTATACTTTCATTACTTTATTATAATTTTAATTTTTTCATATATTTCTTCAATCATTTTAAAATTCAGGACTCAGGGAAATATTTTACAACTTTCTCTGGCTGTTTTCAGGGCCCCTTTACATGGCTTCATCTGCCTTCAAGGTTATGAGGTATTTGCAGGACAGTTGGTTCTTTTCTTTTCTTTTCTTTTTTTTCTCTCTTTCTTTGTAAGATTTTATTTATTTATTTATTTATTTATTTATTTTGACGGGGGGGCGGGGGGGGACAGCACATGCAAGCAGGGGGTACGGGCAGAGGCAGAGAGGGAATCTCAAGCAGACTCCCTGCTGAGCCAGAGTCCAATGCAGGGTCATTTCACCACACCAAGATCATGACCTGAGCTGAAATCAAGAGTTGGATACTTATCCATCTGAGCCATCTGGGTGCCCCAGGACACTTCCAACTACTCTCCTTGTGTTGGTTTAACGGTATTCTCCTATTCTCATCTAAGGACAGGTAACTCATTCCCCACTGCTCTGGTGCTGTGTCATGTCTGATACCCCGATGCCCTGTCATGGTGTCCTCTACTTAGGTATTGTTTTGAGAATATTCTTTAGTTTTGTGGCCAGGCTATTTTCCTCTCTTTTATTTTGTCCCTTCCTTTTCCTTTCCCTTTTATTTCTTTTAAGATTGGCTGTGATTTATTTATTTATTTATTTTTAAATTTCCCTGTTGCTGGAAAGCATAAGATAGTAACGTCATAAAATTTTTCTGTGTGTTCTTTACACAATAGTTTAATTCATTTTTCTTAGAATAAGTTAAAACATGAATCTTTTGGTATGAAAAAACATAATTTGAGCTTCTTACATTTTCTCAAATTGTTATCCAGCAAGTGTACCAGTTTATACTGATACTAGTAGTTTATGAGAATATCTGTTTCTCCAGATATATGCTGTATCTTGAAGGTTGAATAAAAGTTAAGCAAATGAAGAAGGGAAGAAATATTTCTGACAGAAATATTCAAAATATGTATTTGGGTAGTTATAAGATGTTCACTACTACATGGAAGATCATGGATTGACAAATTGTAAAGATTAAATATCCTTGCTCTGTTGCCTTCACATCCAGGTAAACTAAGTTCATTAACATCTTAGACCTGATTTTTGCCTTCTGTGAAATAATAGTCATCTACTTTTTAGTTTTCCAATGAGTATTAAATAAAATAATGTGAGTATGTACCTAGTAGGTGGCCATTCAATAGCAAGTTATATCTCATATATCCATGCCTAGAACAATAGGTCCATAATAACAAAGAGTTGAGGGGGAGGATGGAAAATAATTCTGATTCCACAGTATGAAGAATTCTTTAGATCAGAGAAAGAAAAGCTTTAGATTTATCTACTGGGCTATGTTGGATAAGAGAAGACTTTTTGCTTTTGCAAGGTTAAACCAGCCATGCATTTCTGGGATAAATCTCATTGGAATATATTATTATATTTATATATTGCTGGATTTTATTTGCTAATATTTTGTTGATGACTATTAATCTATTATAAATCTCTGGCCTTAATTGTGGATTTATCTATGTCTCCTTGCAGTTTTACCAGTTTCCCCCTGCCTCCAGGAATTTTGGAGCTCTGTATTAAATGCATAATGTTAGGATTCTTTTGTGTTCTTGATGAACTGCCATTTGTCATTATGGAATAATTTTATCCTCATTATCAGATTTTTCTCTGAAATCTACTTTGTTTTATATTAATATAGCAATTTTGTCTTTTTAAACTAATGTTTTAAAACTAATGGTATATTTCTTATACTTTTATTTTTTATCTATTTATGACTTTATATTTAAAGCAAATTTCATATAGGTGCCAATTGGTGGGGCTTCCTTTTTATTCATTCTAACAGTTTCTATTACTGAATTGGGGGGTGAGTAGTTTATTTCCATTTTATCTGGATATTGATATAGTCAGGTTTAAGTTTATTATTTTGCTATTTGCTTTCCTTGTCCCAGCTATTGTTTATTCCTCTTTTCTTCCTTTTCTGTCTTCTTTTAGATTACAGAGTATTTTTTATGATTGTATTTTTTTCTCTTTTGGTGGTCTTTGTTCGGTTATTGCATTAGAATTTACAGTAAACATCTTTAACTAATCAGAGTAACTTCAAGTTCTTCATATATAGTATATGAGCCTCATAATTATGCACTTCCATTTTTCTCCTGGTCTTGTGCTTTTGCCATGCAGTTCTTCTTACACATGTTCTAAACCTCACATAATATTGTTTTTATTTTTTAAGCAGTCCATTATCTTTTAAGGAGATTTAAATAATAAGAGAACAGTTCACTTTTAAACTTTTAGCCTTATTATTTCCCTTTGAGAATGGGGGGCTAGAAACTATGGACTGTCTCCCTAGAAAGAGTATACATGGGCACAAAATATATCTTAAATATTGCTGATAATTACAGGGGATTTTCTGAAACCTGAAGCCCATTCATAGACCACTGCTTTACAAAAAAGAGCATCATACAAGCAGTAGGGATTCAAAAATATTGGAACTTAATATGATTTCATTTGTCATAATATTTGTGAGGCTTGTGGAAATTCCCATTATAATATATTCATACAATATTACATTATACAGCCACTAAGTAATAATTTTGAGGAGAATATATCAAGTTAGAAATTGATAATAAAATATGTGACAAAAAGAAGATATAAAATTTTATACATACTGTGATCATAATTGTATATATAAACATATATGTATTTATAAAGTTTTTGGATGCAGGTAACAGAATACCTGAATAAAAACGGTGTAAACTAATTGCTTCTTTTTCCTTAATTCAGTAAATATGTACTTTATTAGAGGTGTACTGTTTCAGCGTTGACTCAACACTGTCAGTGCTGTGTCAGTTTTTCTTGCCCATCACTTCCTGATCATAACATGGCTGAACATTTCTCACCTCAAATCTTCACACATCTCTATTTTAACAGGAAATAAAATACTTCCCAGAAGACATAACTTCACTTCTTTAATTAGACTACTCCTCAGTCCTCATTGGACAGAACTGGGTCACACACTCTTGCTGCAAAGAAGTCTGGGAAAACAAACCTTTGGTATTTTCAGCCTCTGTTGTGGGAAGTGGTTTTCCAGCAAGAAAGTAAGTTTGGGAGACAACTGAGAGTCTCTGGCACAATTAGCAAGAGAAAATATTCTAGAGATAAATTCATCAAGGCAATAATACATAGTAGGTTATGAGTGATTTGGGACATTTGTGCTACATATTCCAAATTTTCAGAACTATGATCATAACACTTTCATGAATAATTTATTTAATTGAACAATAATTGTCTTAGATTGAGCTAGACATAATACTCTAGAACAATTCAAATTCTTCTTTCTTTCTTAAGATAATGAGGTCACACTGGTTGTCTCCATTCCAATTATTAACACTTGTGAACTGACTAAAACATTGATTTCATACATTAGAACATTCAAAAGAGCTAGCCATCAACTCCCCATATTTTCTTTTCCCTTTCTTAGTTTCATTATTGATGTCTGTTTTATGATGTGGGTATGAAATCATTAGTGTAAATAAATGTTTCCTTTTGAGTGGAATTATTATTTTACTTATGCTTTTCATATATTTCTATGAACACTCAATTATATATTAATGTATTAATTTTAAATCCCTACTTTAGTGTTGTTAAATTAAAATAAATAAATAAATGTTAGTGCCATTATGTTAAACTGAAAAAAGTTATATATATTATTATGTAATTCAAAAAAGTGAATCCTTAGAAATTTATCTGATGAAAAAGGTGCATGGAAAGTTCTCATTCTGAAATCATTTATAGATTTTCTTTCCCTCTTCATATGTCTTAGAGTCATTTTGGTAAATCTTAATGAAGGGAACAGAGAAATATAGGTGCTCTCCTTAAGGTATTCACTTTTTAAAAAAAAATTTAAATTCAGGGGCACCTGGGTGGCTCAGATGGTTAAGCATCTGCCTTTGGCTCAGGTCATGATATCCAGGTCCTGGGATCAAGCCCAGCATTGGGCTTCTAGCTCAGCAGGGAGCTTGCTTCTCCCTCTCCCTCTGCTTCTTTCCCCTGCTCATGTTCTTTCTCTGCATCTTTCAGTCTCAAATGAATAAATAAAATCTTTAAAAAGAAAAAATAAAAAAATTTAAATTCAATCAATTAACATATAGTGTATTATTAGTTTGAGGGGTAGTTCAGTGATTCATCAGTTGTGTATAACACCCAGTGCTTATTACATCACATGCCCTCCCTTAAGACCATCAACCTATTAACCCATCTCCCCTGTTACCCCAAATAAACCCTCAGTTTGTTTCCTAGGGTGAAGAGTCTCTTATGGTTTGTCTGCCTCTCTGATTTCATCTTGTTTTATTTTTCCCTCCCTTCCTCTATGCTCCCCTGTTTTGTTTCTTAAGTTCCATGTATGAGTGAAATAATATGATTATCATCTTTCTCTGATTGACTTAATTTAGCTAGCATAATACCCTCTAGTTCCATCCACATCATTGCAAATGGCAAGATTTCATTTATTTTGATGGCTGGGTAGTATTGCATTATATATCAATACAGAGATATAGATATATAGATATCTCACATCTTTATCCATTCATTTGTGGATGGACATCTAGACTCTTTGCCTAGTTTGGGTATTGTGAACATTGCTGCTATAAAAACTGGGTGAAGGTGCCCCTTCAGAGCACTACATTTCTATCTTTGAGATACATACCCAGTAGTGCAATTTCTGGGTCATAAAGTAGCTCTATTTTCAACTTTTTGAGGAACCTTCACAGTGTTTTCCAGAGTAGCTGTACTAGTTTGCATTCCCACCAACACTGTAAGAGTGTTCCCCATTCTCCACATCTTCCCCAGCATTTGTTGTTTCCTGACTTGTTAATTTTAGCCATTCTGACTGGTGTGAGGGGGTGTCTTATTGTGGTTTTGATTTGCATTTCCCTGATGCCAGTGATGTGAACATTTTTCCATGTGTCTGTTGGCCATTTGTACCACTTCTTTAGAGTGTCTCTTCATGTCTTCTGCCCATTCCTTGACTGGATTATTTGCTCTTTGGGTGTTGAGTTTGATAAGTTTCTTATAGATCTTGGATAGTAGTCTCTTATCTGATAGGACATTTGTAAATATTTTCTCCCATTCTGTTTGTTGTCTTACAGTTTTGTCGACTGTTTCCTTTGCTGTGCAAAAACTTTTATGTCGATGAAGTCCCAATAGTTCATTTTTGCTTTTGTTTCCATTGTCTTTGGAGATGGCCAGAAGTTGTTGCAGCTGAGGTCAAGGAGATTGCTGCCTGTGATTTCCTCTAGAATTGTGATGGATTCCTCTCTCACGTTTAGGTCTTTCATCCATTTTGAGTGTAAGGGAATGGTCCAGTTTTATTCTTCTGCATAGTGCTGTCCTGTTTTCCCAACACCATTTTTTGAAGAGACTGTCTTTTTTCCATTGGAAATTCTTTCCTGAATTGTCAAAGATTAGTTGGCCATAAAGTTGAGGGTCCATTTCTGCGTCCTGTATTCTGTTCCATTGATCTATGTGTCTGTTTTTGTGCCAGTACCACACTGTTGATGATTATGGCTTTGTAACAGAGCTTAAAGTCTGGATTCTGATGCCACCAGCTTTGGTGTTCTTTTTCAACATTCCTTTGACTTTTTCAAATCTTTTTTTGGTTCCATACAAATTTTAGGATTTTTTTTTCCAGCTCAGTGAAAAAAGTTGATGGTATTTTGATAAGGATTGCATTGAATGTATAGATTACTCTAGGCAGCATAGACATTTTAAAAATATCTGTTGAACATGAAGAAATTTTTCCATTTATTTGTCTTTCTCAATTTCTTTCATGAGTGCTCTATAGTTTTCTGAGTATAGCTCCTTTGCCTCTTTGGTTAGGTTCATTCCTGAGTATCTTATGGGTTTGGATGCAATTGTAAATGGGATTGACTCTTTAATTTCTCTTTCTTCTGTCTCATTGTTGGTTTATAGAAATGTGACTGATTTTTGTTCATTGATTTTGTATCTTGTCATTTTGCTGAATTTCTGCATGAGTTCTAGCAATTTTGGAGTGGAGTCTTTTGGGTTTTCCACATAGAGTATCATGTAATCTGTGAAAAGTGAGAGATTGAATTCTTCTTTGCCAAGTAGGATGCCTTTTATTTCTTTTTGTTTTCTGGTTGCTGAGGCTATGACTTTTAGTACTATGTGAAACCCAGAGCCAGAAGCTTAACCAACTGAACCACCCAGGTGCCTCCAGAAGGTAATTTAATAGTAACAGGAGTAGCAACACTACTACTACTACTACTAGTACTATTATTACTATTACCTGACATTTACTAAATACTATATATCAGGCCCTTTCATAAGCAATTTATTCATTTTATTGCTTTTAAAAATGCCATAATGCAAATGTATTATTTTCTCATGTTATTGATGACAAAACTACAACTCAGGTAGATATTCATTGAGTCAAAATACTGATTTGGTACCATGGCCAGTTCTACCTGGTGATTATAGGGAAAACATCAAAGGTGTGCTAAATCCTGAAAAAAGAATACAAGTTCACCAGGAAAAGAATCAAGGGGTGGGAGGTTGGGTGAGCCTGGTGGTGGGTATTATGGAGGGCATGTATTGCATGGAGCACTGGATGTGGTGTATAAACAATGAATTCTGGAACACTGAAAAGAAATTTAAAAAATAAATAAAAATTTTAAAAAAGAGTCAAGGCAGTGGAGAGGCAATAGGAACATTCAGTATAAAAAGGCAGGAGGAATGAAAAGGAGAGGAACTATGATATTTCAGTCAATCTCAAGTTTAGGGTCAAGATAGAGAGCAAAAATGAGTAGGGTGGGACAGATAGATGGCCAACCAAGGAAAAAAAATGTTACTTGCAATACTAAGTTTGAATGGGATAAAAGGAAGGGATTAGATGTAGGAGATATGTAAAAGATAAGGGTCATAAGACCCTTATCCTGCAGATAAGGGTCTTATTCCCTTTGAGGGAAAGGGAGAAGTCTGAGGAATTCCAGGTTTCTGGCTTGGGTTTATGTGTGGATCATTCAAAAGGGTGAGTGGGTTCTATGGGATGATGAAAACTTCAGGTTTAGATATGATGATTTTGAGTTGTCCATCAAATATCCAGGTGGTATGCTCAGCAGATTTATATCCAATCTAGAGCTCAGTAGAGAAAGTTGCATAATAGAAACAGAGAAATATTATTATGTGTATCTCTTAGTCAAAGCCATGGAAATAGATGAGAGCAACTTGAGGGAATGCAGGTTAAGAAGAGAAAAGAATGTAGTGAATGAGAAGAAGATGGCAAAGGAAAAGAGCCAGCAAAATAGAATGCGAAGAAAAGATTAAAAAATACAAAAGAAATAAAAAAGAAGAAGCAAGAGAAAATGGTGTTTATGAAGGCAAGAGAACATTTCTCTTCCCTTGGCCATATCACAACGAAATCGTCCCTCAGTATGAAAATATGCAATCATGCTTCCAACTATGGAATGAATAAATCATGGGAATGAAAGTCACAGCATAGGGAATACAATCAATGATATTGTAATAATGATGCATCAGGAGAGATGGTAGCTACACTTCGGGTGAACATAGCATAATGCATAGAGAAGTTGGGTCACTATGTTGTATACCTGCAAATAATGTAACGTTGTTTGTCAATATACTCAAAAAATTAACCCCCCCCAAAAAAAAACCTCACCCAAAGAACAACAACAAAAAGAAAATATTAAGAAAATATACAACCATGTGAAAACAGAATAACATCTTGGTAGTAACAATTAAAACTTAAAAACAAATAAAAAACCCTGTGTTCTTATTTTACCTAAAAATAACTTCTTTTTTTTTTTTTTAAGATTTTATTTATTTATTTGAGAGAGAGAGAGAGAGTGAGAGAACATGAGAGGGGAGGTCAGAGGGAGAAGCAGACTTCCCATTGAGCTGGGAGCCCGATGTGGGACTCGATCCCAGGACTCCGGGATCATGACCTGAGCTGAAGGCAGAGGCTTAACCAACTGAGCCACCCAGGGACCCTAAAAATAACTTCTTTTACTTTAAAACGTGTTATTCTAGATTCACTGATGAAATCTACAATCACTTGAATGTTGCTATTCTCTTAGATAAGCTATGGACATTAGATAAACAATTAAATGGGTGGTTTTTAATTTTTATTTTTTATTTCATAATGAAGTGTTTCAGAAATATGAACAGTAGTACATTCAGATTCTACCATGCACAGCACACAGTCTTGTCATAGATAGTGTTCAAAAATGTTTTTTGAAGAATTAATAAATGAAAAAAACAGGGGTCAATTAGTCCAAATCCTTTAAGGATATTATTGGTCATAACCGACTTTTAATTTTAGAACATCAATTTTAAATGATAACTCTATTTAGCCTTGGAAAAATAAAATGAATGCTTAAAGAATGAAGCATATTTAAAGCAACATGGCCCCAATCCCTATCTTAGAATGATATAAATCAAGTACACTATTTAAGAACATGTAAATCTCACAATTCCTTTTGATGTTAGAACACCTGGGAACAATAACAAGGTATTAGATATTTTCATGTGTGACCAGAAAATCAGGTGCATTTTAAATTTAGATATCTGACAAGGAAGTGTTATATATCTGTGGCTGGATTAATTTTTGCTCTTTCACAACTGACCTGGTGCTATAGTTATTTTAAGCTCTAGAAATAAAGGAGTGTTTCAGTTGCCAAATACTAGGTGCCATCTAGTGGCCATTGAGAGTTAAGACAAATGTTCAGAAGAACTCCAAAGTATTCTGATTATTTCCACTTTTTTTCTCATGGTGAGTTATATTTATTACTTTCTGAATGATATAATACATTTCAACCAGGTTTCAAACCCTTTAAGTTTATATTCCTACAAGTGAATCTTGTAGGAATCTGGTTAGAATGTTGACTGGTTTAACTTTGTGTCAAGAGGTTTTCTTACTTGATTTTAGTGTAAGATATATTACCCTCTTAGCACATTCTAATTAAAATAAGTGTTAGAGTTTATATTGTTTTCTAAAGTTTTCAAGTTTATATTTTCCTTTTCCCTCACAAATTAAAGTTGAATATACATTGGGGATGTCCTATGAAGCTAGACTAAGGGTCAAACAAAAGTATTTGAGTGATATTAATAATTCTCATATTTAGTCATCTTGACTGTAAAAAATCAATAGCTTTGGATTTATACAGAAAATAGGTGCAAAATATTATGAAATTCCTTAAAATTTTATAATTTCCAAATTTAACACTAAAAAAAATGCAGACAAAATGTAGTTCTGGTGAATGTTAAGAATTCTGTTTCCAAGAACTTGTTGGAAATGAAAGATTAATAAATTATAGTATATACAAGGTTATGTCCTTGATAAACATAATGTACTTGTACTACTTGATATTGATGCTTATTCTGATCATAACCATTACTATAAAGATATAGGAAATGAGATTATAGCTCATTTTACCAGACAAAAGTGAAAATTGAGGAAAATTAACATTATCATCATCTTGATATCCAGCATTTATACACATTTACTATACGGTTTTGAGCTAACACATTCATTTTATTTTGGCAATAGTTATCACTCATTTTTACTGAGCAGTCATTTCCAACTTGGGAAATTCTACATTAAGCACATGATAAAGCAAAGATTTATTAAGGTTCTCTGATCTGGCCTGGAAGGACATCATTTTTGTGTAGCAATCCTGGTGAGCTAATGGAAAATGAAGTACTTAGAACTTATGAAATGTCATTTGTTTAGTAGAAATTATATATAATATGTATGTGCAAAGGTCACACTCAACAAGCAAATATTTATTGAATATCTACTATAAGCAAGAAGCCAAAAATATATTAGTGAACAATATAGACAATGTTATCACTCTCAAGGGGATAATAATTAGGAGTAATATTTAGAAAAGATATTTGATAGGCAAGAAATAAACAACAAAAATTCTGATAGTAAAATATAAACTCAAGATGGGGTGGAGAACAGGAAACTAGATGCAAAATAGAAAAATAATTAAGGGTGTCCTTAATAATTTATTTGATAATTTGAAAAGGTTGGATTCTATTTATCTAGGCACTTCTGTAAGCAGAGATTTATATTCAGCAGTAGTTTGGTGTAATATCCTTTTGGATCATAACTCATGCCATTATAATGCGTTAACAGCTTTCTCTGAGTTTTAAAAATCAAATACTAATGAATACAGTCACCCATCACTGTAACTGTGCCTCACTATCTAAAGCTTTGAAGAGATTTGTGTAACTAGGATGTTGAAATGTTTAACTCAGTAAGACGTAACATTCAATTATTTTACTTTTTCCACCAGTCACTGCCCCAACCAGAACTAAGTTGAATCTTATTTTCCCATTGGGTAGCACATCTCCTAAGAATATCAGAGCAGATTTCCATAGCTTTCCAGTCATTTACAGTTATTAAAATCTCAGTCACTCTTACTCCAGTTTATCTCCTCCCAGGCAGAACCTGAGTCAGGGAAAGGCGAAGACAATTGTTTTGCTACTTTATTTACCCTTTATCATGCCTCTGATTCTACCTTCTTAAATTTAGAGTCAGGGAGAAGGGACTATGGAGAAAGGACAAAAATATTTTTCCTTAACTGGGTGTATGGTTAGAGTACTCTGCTGGGTGATGCTCCTTCCTGGGGCATCACTGATTAACACTGTATGGGAAGTGACCAATGCTGGTTCTCTTCTAGGGAATGTGCTTTAGCCTGGCAGCTGCTCCAACCTAGCCTTGTCCAACTCTCTCCTACTTCTGGAAGAAAACTCTAGTTCCAGAAGCCCACCTCTCAGCTTCTAGTTGCTGGGCCCTAACAATATAATTCAAGTTCAAGTACCGTTGGTTGTGTCCATTTAATCACTAGGACACTGATGCATCCTTGCCATGCCAAATAGTGGGAGCAGCAGTTTTGATGGTTTGGAAGATGCAGAACATGACAGATGCTAAATTTAGAGAGTGCAATGTCTGACTTGAATACTAGTAATTCCAAAATTAAAGGGAGAATAGTGGTAGGCAGGTGATGTGGTGGAGATTAGTTAAGTGTGACCCATGAAATCATTGCCCACCTATGATCAAAGCGATCTTTGACTCTCCAGTATATTAGTCTTTTTAATGCCCATTATAGCCCAGAAAATACAAGAGGGAGTAAGCAGTGTCATTTTAATTTTTTAAGTTGAAGACCCATCAATTATTTTCCAGGTTCAAGATACAAGATAAGATATCTAGGGGGTAAGAGATGGGAAAATGTTTAGTGAAAAAGGGAGACTGTTGAACTAAGTTAAACAACCAGTTAAAGTGTATCACTAACATTAGTGGCTCATTATTTAAAAATGCAACTGGTTATATAGATGTTGCTTTAGGTAACATAACAAACCATTTAAAATAATTTCTACAATACCTAATATTTTTGTTTCAAAAACATAATTTCCTTATTAAAGAGGTGATGAATGAATAAAATTGCTCTTTGACACCATACGCATTTTCTTTTTTTGTGTGTCTTATTGTAATTGCAAAACATGAATGTTAAAAATATGCCTAGAAACTTTTGGGTTCCTTAGAGAAAGCCAATTTATAAATATAAGGGTTTATTATTATTATACAGTGGGTGTTAGACAATAAAAAGCCTACATAATTCAGTTATATTTTCATGGCACTTTTATTAATTTATTTTTAGCTCAATTGTCTTTATAACAACATAAGATGCCATTGTGGGAATAATGCTGTACTGAATCAGACCCGACAAAAATCTGTGTGAATAATGTATCTAGCACTCTAGATCACACCTGATTAATACCAGTATAAATTTAATATAGTTTTATTGCTGTGAGAAATGTTGGCTCTACTTATTTATCATCATGTTTCTCTTCTTTTTATGGTGGGACCAAAGGAAGAGAGGATTGTGTGCATGATTATGGAGATTTTTCTGATCAAATACTTAAATTTCCATTCTCATCATTGCTATACTATCTGAACATGTGAGGAAACACATTGGTCCCTTTCTTCTGAGATGTCTTGTCTCATTTGGGAATAAAGAAATGAGGAGCTCACTTAAATGATATTTACAAATATGCTTTGAAATATTATTCACTTTGTCTCTTTGTTGTACATCTTTCTGAAGTGGATTATACACATTCCAATATTCTTAAAATTAGATAAATATAATAACATTTGCTTGAAACAAAACAATATAAAGCAAGATTACTAGAGGTAGTTATTAGAAGAAGAAAATATGTTCTAGGAAGTAAAAAAGTGGTACAATAAAATTATTTAAAACAAAAGCAACATGAAGAGTGGAAAAAGCTCCTAGGAAAGAAAGGGAAATGCCATGGAGCATAGGAATGGTAGTGAAAGAAAGGCAGGGGGTATTGAAGAAACACTTCAGTCTTTTAAAAGTTTCCATACTATTGCCCTCTACCTTCCTCTTTATTTAGGGACCAGATAGGAAGTACCATATTTTAAGGCTATCATTAGGAAGGTTTAAGTACATTGGTTCTTCCCTTTTAAAAATTAAATTACAGCATCTGCTTGAGCACAATGGAATGGCTTCTTGTGTTTATCTCCTGTATATACTTAATTAAAGTTAAATAAATGACAAAATTAAAGAAATGATTTGTCTAAGTGTTAGGCAAAAAGGAAAAATAAAGTTGGGGAAGAGATGAAAAACAAATGAAAGCTTTTAACACAATTTTGAAAGATGGATATCAGAAGGAGGATTGGTTATTAACTAAAGATAGAATTCAGGAAGTTATAAGGTAAAGCAAAAAAGAGAAGGCCCCAAGAACCCCTGAAAAACATGGTGATTAGAAGCATGAGCTGTGACATGGAAATGAGATGGTGGTCTTATTCAGAACAACCAGCGGTATGGGGTTCCTAATTCTTCCTGTGAAGCTTGCTGTGATCCCCACCTTATCCATAAAGGTCACACTCCTTCTAATATGCTGAATGAAAGCAGACCCAGGACAAGGCACATAATTAAGACATTTCAGAAAACCACAAAGATTTTTCTGAATAAAGGAATAAAGAGAAGATCCAAAGAGTGATGAACACAAGACAGGTCACACTAACTAAAAGTCAAAATGCAGTTTAAATTCTCTCAAAAATAATTCTGTAAATTAGAAAACAATTGAAGCAATATTTTCAAATCTCTGTGGGCATAATAGTTTATTATTTGATAAAAATAACCAACCAAATTATCAATACCCAGTAAAACTATCAATTATGAGAGTAGAATAAAGATACTTTTCAGTGTGCATGGAAAAAATATATATTCCCAATGTATCTTTTCTTAGGAACCTAATAAAGGGCAAGTATCAGCAAAATACAGAAATAAACTAAGAATAGGCAAAACCTAGGATTTAGGTAGTTAGTGATCCAACATAGAAAACTGGTAAAGGAAAATACAAGGATGATAGTTTTATTTCAGGCCTAGACAGAATCAGTCCAAACTTGACAGGGATGAAGATATAATGGGAACACATTTCCTGAGAAAGGAAATGGACCTAAGATGAATTCAAACATTTGACAAAAATATCTTTAGGTATTTGTTAGATATATTGAAAGAGTGGGTTAAAAAATTAGTGAAAACTATATCACTCATCATTAAAATCAATAAATACCTAGATAAATAAGTAAATGAAAAATTTAAACATTCTTTGTGAAAAAGGTAGTGTAGTTCATTACTTTGGTCAGCTCATCATGGAAGAGAGTTGCAAAGTCTTAACAATGTAAACACTGACTATTGTTTAACCAATAAACTGAGAGCAAGGAGGGAGCAGAAGTGAGGGAGGGAGGTGTACAGTAGTTTATTTTATTTTATTATTATTATTTGTGTGTGTGTGAGAGAGAGAAAGAGGGAGAGGCAGAGGAGATGGAGAGAGAGAATCTTCAGCAGGCTCCATGCTGGGTGTGGAGCCCAACACAGTGCTCGATCTCATGACCCTGAGATCATGACCTGAGCCAAAATCAAGAGTTAGATGCTTAAATGACTGAGCCACCCAGGCACTCCAGTGTACAGTAGTTTAAAAAAGTTAACTAATTAACTCTTAATTAACTAATTAACTAGTCATAAACTAGGAAATTAAATTATACTGTATAGTATTGATAAATTAAGCGTATCTATATAAATACATTATTTAGGAATATTTAAGTTAATACCTGAAGAAGCAGCTAAAAAAGTTGAAAGATCCTGTCTTCAAGATGGTCTGGTGGTGGGGCATCTGGGTGGCTCAGTCAGTTAAGCATCTTCTTCAGCTCAGGTCATGATCTCAGGGTCCTAGGATTGAGCCCCACATTCAGCTCTTGCTCAGCAGAGAGGCTTTTTCTCTCTCTCCCTCTGTGAGCTCTCTTAAATAAATAAGTAAAAATCTAAGAAAAAAAGAAAAAAAAAGAAAGGAAAAGATAAAATAGTAGATGTGGTGGTGGTGAAGTATTGTGTAGAAAACAGACATATTTGTAAATATAAGCAATTTAGTCACTGGTGAATTGTTAACTCTGTGTATGCACCACTTTGGTTAAAATACTTCATGCAACTCCAATTAATGATTTGAGCATCTCTGTTTGGAAGTTATTTCAACCAAGACCCCAATGGAATGTTATTTGTTTATGTTAAAGATTTCTAGTTTAAGCATTATACATACCCACATTAACCACATAAGCAAATACCCAGAATGGCAAAGTATTGGACATTATATTTAATAATATCATTGGGATTCTCTTCCTACATCTGGGAAAGTTCCATAAAGTAGAGCTAGTCTATTTTTAGATAGATAACTTTGCCTGAAAATGCAATCACTTTAGAAGATTTCTCAATTGCCTTCTGGTATTTTTATCTATGCCTGTTATTACTGAAGAAAACAAAGAAGTTAGTGTGAAAGAAAGGAGGTGATATTTAAAGATATGTTACTCTCCAGACTTTCTAAAATTTCTCGAAGTTTACAGTCTTGAAGATCTTATATTGTTCTCACCTATTCGGTGTTTTTTGAGCATATATGGACAAAGGCTTCTGCTAGAAGCTAGGCTTAAGTTATGCTTTATGGTCAGTCAAGAAATACATTTCAAATACCACATTAGTTCGAAGAAAATCTCATGTAAATATTAAGGCACTATAAATAATGTTTGAAATGATAGACTGAAGATGGTCCTTTTGTTTCAGAGAGGCTTATGGACTAATTTTTGTTAAAATAATTTAACAAAGAAACTATTAGTCTGAGGTAGCTCTAACGCCATGGCAACTGACTAAGCAAACCAAACTAAAAAAAAAATTTTTTTTTAAATAAATGCATCAAGTTTATGAAATCAAAACCCAAGAATAATCAACTGTAAACAGCCAACTGGGTTTCAAGCTACAGCCAATCAAATAATTTCCTTGCTTTGCTTCCACCTTTTCTCTACAAAAGACTTTACCCAAGCTCCTGTCGATGGAGGGCTCCTAACTTCGGTGCTGTGACATTTCGAATCAATTTTTGTTCAAATAAATTTTTAAAATGTTTAATATGCCTCAGTTTATGTTTTAACAGTTCCAATGAATTTGTTGAGTCAATTTTAATTTTGAAATTTAAATAGAAAGTAGTTTGGAAAATAGATCTTTGAATAAGTCAAGCAGAGAGAGTCAATTATCATATGGTTTCACTTACTTGTGGAGCATGAGGAATAATACGGAAGACATTGGGCGATGAAGAGGAGAAGTGAGTTGGGAGAAATCGGAGGGGGAGACGAACTGAGAGACTGTGGACTCTGAGAAACAAAGTGAGGGTTTTGGGGGTGGTGAGGAGGGTGAGCCTGGTGGTGGGTATTATGGAGGGCATGTATTGCATGGAGCACTGGGTGTGGTGCATAAACAATGAATCTTGGAACACTGAAAAAACTAAATTAAATTAAAAAATAGTAAAATAGTTCTTTGAAACTTTGAAAAAGTAGTTACATAAGCCGTATCTATGCAAAAAGGAAGACTAGCTCAAAAATTGTGTTCAATAGCTAACATTACTGTTCTATTACAATTCAGAAGACAGCCTGATGTCATATTTTTGCATCACTATGCCAGTAATAGATCTACTTGCTCCTAAAAATTTTATTTTCTTTGCTCATGAAATAGTACTTTTTTCTTTTTGCAGATAAAGCAAATAGCTAATCAGTGGGAAAACAATCCAGAATTTTGTGTAAGAGAAGATAAGGCACAGGTTGATTCAGAAAGATCCAGAAGGGTTATTCCCAGAACAACCTTGGAAGTAATTTATTAAACTGTCTTATTGACTGGATGCATTACTTTGCAGCAGCAAAACATAGGAGTAAATAATCCACGAATGATCAAAGAAATGTAGTAAGGCTTAAAATTTCTGTCATATTGACAGTTGACTCAAAACTTTGCCTTCAGAAATGTGTTTTACTTGGTTATTGTGTAGCTTTTCTTAAGTAGGTTAAAATTTTTAATTTAATGTTATTTCTTTTTAAATAAAAGCCTACACAGAGTAAATATAGGTTATCACTTTCTGAGGGATCGTGTTAATTTCATAATTACATAGTCTTGTATGACTGTACTTCAAAAGATGTCAGATTAATATATTTTTTATATTTCTGGTCATTTAGAATTTCTGTTGCTTATATGAAAGATGTTAATAGCTATAGCAAACTTCCAATAGAATGGCAATAAATTCTTCCAGTAGTTGTACCTCAAACCTTGAAATATCTTTGTCCTAGTGACTGGAATCTCTTGTTGCAAGAGAATACACTAGTAGTTCCAACATGCCTGCTTTATTAAAACCCATATGTTCTTGAACATCATCTAAGTATTCTAAGAATCTCATTGGTGGAAGAGGTCTTGGAGGCCACCTAATGCAATTTCTATCAGACAGAAATCTCCTCTATCCAAGACTGAAGTCCATGGAAGAGAAATGGGACAGCTCACCTATGATGGAATTCCCCTCATAGGAAGAGGGTATTTGTTCATCCATTCCTCAATTCTTTTATTCATTCATCCATTTATTTAAGTGTTCAGTCTTATATTGTCCAAGTCTAATACCTCTTTAGAATTTTAGATTTAAGAGTAGTTAAAAATAATTATCTCACAGGTGGTCTTGTTCCCAAACCATCTTACATGATGGAATTATGGGATGTACATTTTAAGGTTGAATATGAATTAAAAATAAGATGCTTAATTTTCCCTGTTAAAATTAAGGGAAGATATGACCCCTACCCATTTCTTAGAACATTTTTATAAACTTGTAACTGTAAATTCTTCCTCTGCACCTTCCAGATGTATGTAAATATGAAAAAGTCTCTTGCCAGTTATACAGTCCAGGAATGTCTTCCTCAAGGACCTGGAAGCCATCCGTTTGGAATCTAAACACCAAGCGCAATAGTGGACCACCTCCCCATTTCTGTGGAAGGTTGGAGTCCAGCTCCAAGTTGCAAAACTAAATGCCTGTCCTAAAGATATGAGGAATTTTTTTCCTTTATATAAACCCAATTACCAGGTGCATTTTGGATAAACTGTGTGTGACAAATGGTGCTGTCAAATTCTCTTACTTGAGGATTAAGTATTATGTATATTGAAAACATGTATGTAGTAAGTTGTATCTCCATGGCTATATAAAAATGGCCAGATTTCTTTCTGTCTTTGCATCTCTTAATGGATTTCCTGTGATGTGCATCATATTCTGGTTTAATGCTTGTCTGAAAATAAAATTGTTTTCTTTCTCTTCTACCATTTTAGAGAGGTTTTCTGAATTGGTAAGATTTTGCTTCTAATTATATTATTTCTCCCCAATAATATTCAAATGTTTCCCAAATAGAACTGTGCATATGAATTATATGAGGGACTTAAAAACAAATTCCTTCCACAGATCTGCTGAGTTAGAATTTCTCAGGGCACAAAAATTTGTGTTTAAAAAATAAATTTTGGGGGCTCCTGGGTGGCTCAGTGGGTTAAGCCTCTGCCTTTGGTTCAGGTCATGATCTCAGGGTCCTTGCATCCACCTCTCTGCTCAGCAGGGAGCCTGCTTCCCCATCTCTCTCTGCCTGCCTCTCTGCCTGCTTGTGATCTCTGTCAAATAAATAAATAAAATCTTTAGAAAAAAATAAATTCTTCCTGGTAATTTTGATGGATGCATCTTGGAATCTTGGACTAATTTGATTATTTGTATTTACTTATATAAATACTAAGTTCATATGAGACATGTTGTGTAGAACAAGAAGGATAACTTCTCTAAGAGCAGGGGCTCTGCCTTATTTGAATTTTGATTCCTATACACAATCAGGTGGTAATGGCGCTTGGTATATAGTGGTGACACAATAAATCTTGCTTTGTTTGTTGGTATTTTAACAATGCCAAGAAGAAAAAATTCTACCATCTCCCTCATAAATTCATTCTAATTTATCTCGCTTTTATCCATCCTTAGATTACTTATCCTAGATACCCAATGTTCCCCTTAAAGTCCCATCATCCTTTGTTAGTGTACCTCTTAGCATACCACATAATAAACTTACTAAGTTTCCAAAACTTAAACTCTACCTTGAATTATTATTCTTCAGGTCCATCTACTTCATTCTTATTTAATTCCACAAGAATCAAAAAAAAAAGCAAAATTAAACTTATGAATCCCTTTTCTTTTTTCTGGTAGTTGTGAAAGTGATAGTGCTATAAAATATTTTCAGTTATATGACATCTTTCATTAAAAAAGTTCACTTATTTATTAATGTAATATCATGATCTGCAAGATTCATAGATACTATAC
The DNA here is from genome assembly GCF_002288905.1 of Enhydra lutris kenyoni. Taxonomy (NCBI): domain Eukaryota; kingdom Metazoa; phylum Chordata; class Mammalia; order Carnivora; family Mustelidae; genus Enhydra; species Enhydra lutris. The sequence goes on from NW_019154111.1 coordinate 26,236,214, forward strand.
TCACTTTATGGCTGGGTAAATTTATTTTGCACAGTAAACTGTGCTGGGAATATAAATAAGAAAGAAACAATATTTTTCTTTAAACATTTAAACTAATTAAAACATTTGAACTGCCAAATAACTGTCAATATTCAAGTTTATTTCTACGTTGTACTCCATCACCCTAACATAAGCCTTATTATGACAAGCTTTTCCAAATTAAATGTATATGTTTATGCCTGGGTTTATTATTAGCAATATCTGTTTATAATTCTGCCCCAATTCTTTATTAAACAATGGGCAACTGAATGTTATAAAAGGGATATAAGTGTCACAACCATTTATTGATTGCAAATAAACTACATTATGTAATTTTAGCTGGTTTCTCTGAAAGATTTCCTGGGTTGAACTCATCAGAATTACTCATTGTTTAAGGTAGCACCTCAGTGTTATTAGTTCTTGGACTCTATTTTATAAATATAGATATAAATATAAAAATAAAAAATATATAAAAATACATTTAAAACTTGGATTCATTTGGAGTAAATGATAATTATCCAATATTTTGCTGATATGTGTGTGCATGTATGTATGTTTTATAAATTGCGCTTTTTTATGCAACTTCCAAAAGTATCTTCAAATACACTATTACCAAGTTGAATATTATCTAATTAACCAACAAGTTTTGACAGACTGGGAGGTTATCAGGAGATAATCACAGCCCTCAGGTGCTGTGAGGCACTGGGTGCAGCTAAGTGCCTCTAATTCCCTAAGGGTGTGATTAGCTCATGATAACAATGCTCCCTTGAGTTGTTTTATTGCTTTTATAAAAAAGTCTTTGTTGTGGAGAAAATGTTTATTTTTATGTAGGAGGAGTATGGAGTTGACAGTTTACACTCTTGAGTGAATAGCAGTTACTTCTGACTTGTGGTACATGCCTTGACAAATCTGCTCATTTAAAATGCTTCCCAGCCAGTCTGGATATTCTGACTACCTCAGTAATTCTGTAATAAAGCCCAACTTCCATAAAGGACAGTTGTAAAATTGTGTTTTCAAAGTAATCCTACGGGACTTCTCAAATTAGAAAGGGACCCATTTTATAGAATAACTGCATGTGAAAAATTAACCAATCATTTTTGCAGAAAACCAGAAAAATATTTGGGGTGCTCAGATGAATGGTCTCAAACTCCAAGATCAAAGAGATCAGCTGATTTGGGAAATACAAATGAATACAGGTGAAACTGTGAGACAGACATCAGAAAGCTTTACTTCCCTTTGATGCCTCTCTATTTTCTCCCCAGAAATCCAACCCCAGTGGCTTTCCAGTTCAAGTAGAATAAAATTCAAACTTTTCATTATGACCTGGACATGAGCTAGTCCCAATGACTTACTTTTCAGTCCCAATCTCTTACCTCCATCATTATTGATGTTCTAACTGTTCCAGTTTTCTTTCACTTGAAAAGGCCAAGATTGTCTCAGGGAATTTGCACTGGCTTTTCTCTGTAAAATGGAATAGTCTTTCCATAGGTCTTCAACTGGCTGCCTCTTCTAACCATTCCAGTCTTAACTAAAACATCACTATCTCAGAGAGGCCAACTCCCTAAAATGATCATCTCCCATTATCCTATTTCAGCTTTTTCACTGCACATATTAAATATTAAAATTAAATTAATTTGATTGTCTGTATTCACCAATGAATATAAGTTCATGAGACCAGAAACTTTCTCTTACTCACACTAATAAATAGATATAGGGATATAGGGATTTAAGTTTAATATATATCACCTATGTGATAGGATGTGATAAACCTATGTGATAAACCAGGCAAATCAGATCAGATCATAAAGAAATGATTACACACTCACTATTTATTTATGTAAACAGTGCTTCACATTCCATTCTGCAAACTCTTAATGAGTTTATTTACATTTTGCTTTCCCATTTTTATTAATCATGTACATTACTAAATAAACTATTTAAGAGTATTAAATAAATAGATAAAACTGCTACGGTGTACCAGAAATAAATATAAAAATCTCCAGATTTTAAAGCCAACTTTGGAATCTGAAAGTCAATATTAACAGGGGAAGTTTAGGTATCAAGAGGCCTGATATCTGAAAACTAAACATGATGTGAATGTGGGTAAGATAAATGAGAACTGAAAGAAGGATGTATCTGGAAACATAAATATGAACTCAATCTTAAGTAGGGAACTAGGCATTTAATTTTGGAATATAGAGAAATATATATAATGGATGATATAAACAAAAAGGCTAGGCAAACTACATAGGAGCACTTCTATTTGTATAAACTCCTTGTCCCTTAAAAAGTTCTATGCCTTACTTGTGCACACTAAAATGTGACACATAAAATATTTACTAATAAAGTCTTGTAGCTTTGAATTATAATGAAATTAGTTAATGTTTATTGAATGCTTACTGTGTGCCAGGTGGTGGTGTTTTAGGGTTTTGTGGGCTACTTAAATTATGTCGCAAGGGACAGTGACAGGGCAACTACAAGGAGAGGGCCAAGAATGTGAACCCAAGCAATCTGGCTCCAAAGTATTCCTGTTAATAAAATTATGTGAAACCAAGCTTGATTTGTAAACAAAATGTAACAAAGCAGATTTTCAGCCAATGCAGAATATAATGTCTTTGGACATGATCCTATCTATCAGTCCAACGTCACCAAAAATTAATCATTACATTTTTCCTGAAGCAGGGGCCTTAAAATGGCTTTCTTAAAAACTGTTTTCGTAATTTCTTAGATCCTATTAATACTCTGTTTGATCCACAAAATTGCCTTGACTCCTTCCAACTTTTTCAGTTACTCTTATTAGGCAAGAAAGGTCAAGCACATGACAATAGCTTGCATGCCTACCAAATTGCATCACACAAATAACCTTCCTATGGAAACCAAATAAAGTAAATTATAGAAGGAGGAGTTGGCCTCATAAAATTGAATGAGAAAGGCATATCTCGTGCTATTCAACCCCCAAACCTAAAAACCTTACTCTAGTCATGAGAAAACATCAAACACAAATTGAGAGGCATTCTATAAATACTAGACAAGTACTCCTCAAAAGGAGACTAAGGAGGTATGAGACTAAATACAATGTGATATTATACCTGAGCTAGATCCTGCGACAGGAAAAGATATGAGTGGAAAACTGGAGAAATCTGAATAAAGTATGTAGTTTAGCTAATAGTTTTATATCAGTGGCAATTTCTTAGTTTTGATAAATAAAAGATGGTTACAAAAATGTCAGAAATAGGGGAGATGAGTCTGCATTGGCTCTCTTGTATGCTGGGATCAGGTTTATTGCCTAGCTTACCCTGGAGAGATGCAGGCACAGTTAGAATGTTCACTACATGTTTCATTACATGATCCTAACAACCTATTTGTTCAGGATGTAAGTATGTGCACAATTGCATATGACTCAGTAAATAAAAGTCTCTCTGAGAAACAAAGTTAGAGAATGCTTTTTATTTGCTCTTCATCTATGCACTTCATTTAAGTGGCAATGATTTGATTATTTTTCCTTGTTCTTAAGGATTAAAAATAACACTACTCCTGGATCCTCCATAAAGTGGCTATAAAATGAGATTTATTCATTTGTATGACTTACATGTTGGTAATACTGAAATATGGGCCTGTCTTTTCTCTTCCTTCAACATCTCCCCACCTAAACTGCATATGTCTGCTGAATTTACCTTACCTCCCCTCTCTCCCCTATGTCACTTCATATCTATGTTCTTTCTGTAAGAAATCATTTGATAATTATACATTTTACCAAAAGTAAACTAAGAATTCAATTTTTACCTCTGATTTTGATTTCATTTTCCTTATATTTATTTTCTTCTATAATACCTAAGAATATATAAAAATACCACTAATCACTTAAGGACTAAAATTGATCAAATAAAAATATAATGCTAAACATTTATCTACAGGTAATAATGGTTCAATTTCCAAATTCCATCAAGTTCTCATTTCTGAAATGCTGTTGCTGAGAGACTCTTTCCTGTAGTATTGTTAAGTGACCCTGTTTGTTTCATGATCAGTCACAATTTACATCTCTTCTGAAAATGGCATAAAATAATGTGCAAATTCTCTAATGCATTTGCAAGAAAAATATTTTCTTTTAATGACTCCTAATGAACCCCGGTTTATGCAGGGTGTGAAAAGTTGCCAAGATGTGTAAAACAATTAGGATGACAAAAAGCATGAGTTTTAAAAGCCATTTCGCTTGTGCAATGTGTGTGAAAATCCACAATAAGTCCTAAGGGAAAAATTAATTTTAATAAGCTTTTCTTCTTGCCTGAAGACTGTGTAAATCTAAGGCACAAAGAACTGTGTATTAATGGATAAGGAATAATATGAGAGTTTTTTTTTTTAGATTTTATTCATTTATTTGTCAGAGAGCGAGGGAGAGAGAACGAGCACAGGCAGACGGAATGGCAGGCAGAGGCAGAGGGAGAAGCAGGCTCCCTGCCGAGCAAGGAGCCCGATGTGGGACTCGATCCCAGGACGCTGGGATCATGACCTGAGCCGAAGGCACCTGCTTAACCAACTGAGCCACCCAGGCGTCCCATAATATGAGAGTTTTATCTCATAGAATAAATCTATTTCAATATCAACCTGTTACTTTACACTTGAACTGTAAGGATTTTTGGTTATTTACTAGAGTAACAATATATTATGTCTCCTATAAGTGCAATACTAGGTAAAAATTTAGGTGAAATCTTAAATAATTTTTTTTCACGTGAATGCATTTACTATTATGGATCATTGTCTATGCCATAACCTAATTGTTGAAACTCCTATCTTCATAGATTAAAAGATGGTCACATTGATTTTAAACCTTTAAGTATAAACAAAGTATCCCAGGAAGACTTAATGATCTAACTCCAGGTAATCTTATTAATTACAAACTTGAAAATAAAAGCTACAATACATGACCTTCTCATGGACCAATTATTTCTGAAGCCAAACACCGTATCTAAGAGGAAGTTTTTATATGATCTCAAGAGTTAAAAATCAAGGATGTAGTCCATTATCCAAAGTGCAAGTCTTCATGAAAACTTCCAGAATATTTGATTTTCCTGAGCGCTTCATTTCTGATAGCTTTCTTCCTCATCTTTGCTTCTACATTTAACTTTCAAAAGGACCAAATGATGGAAGCAATTTTCACAAGGAGCCACCGAATGTGAAACAACTGAGGCAAAATAGAGGGGAGAGTTTGGATAATATCACAGATATTACTGGTATCTGCATGAGAGTGTGAGAATAAATTTGTGGTTAAGAATTTACACATTAGAATCATTCATTTGCACTCTAATCCTAATTTGTCACTTGTTAAAACTGAGACTTTGGCCAATAAATTTATCCTCAGTTTCCTCAACAATAAATGTGGAATAATTATAAATAGTCCTTATTATATTAGGTCATTTTGTGATTACATAAAATACCTGGAACTTAGTTAAAACTGTATCTTCACACGCACTTAACACAGTGGCTATGAAATGGTTAAGTCTTAAGATTTTTGAGAGAATGGAGGATGGGGATTTTAATGCTTCTATACAAGAAGAAAACATCATAGCATTCATAAAATGAGAAAATCTTATCTTATGTTGGATTTCAAATAGAATGTTCTCTTCTTCCAAAAGCCATGGCGTAGAGCTCTTGCCAGTCTTACAGAGCTTCAGAATGAATGTAAAATAGGATTACTCTTGGAGCAGGTGGGGGCAGTGCCTGGAAAGGGCCATAGAGCGCTCCTAATGGTCTGCTTCTTAATCTTGATGATGGTTATATAAATGTGTTCACATTGTGAAATACATTAAGCTGTGCACTTGTAATTGGTGTACTTTTCTGCATTTATGCTATACTTAGGTAAAGTTTACAGTTTGTACCCTCCAACTATCCTCCTTGTATACTTTATTTGCCCATTCTTACCTCAATTTATTTACTATTTATTTTTCCCAATGAAAAGTAAATTATCTTGTCTGTGTTGTCGGTTTTGTTTCTAATCAAATTCTGTGTCCAAACAATTAGATAGCATGGCAAGACCTAAACTGAAAAAACAAATATTGAGTCAAGTGGTTTTCAGGCTCTTTAATACAGCTGAACCTCTTATTTCATCACTGATCACCAAGCACCAAATTCCATGTTGTTTTTGTGTTTTAATATGGAAAATTCTTGTGGATGTAGCCTGTTAAAACATGGACCTAGGGAACAGGATCACGGGAGAGAGCATGGAGAGCTGGGGTTAAACATGGGGTGTGTCAAGATAACAAGAGCATAATAGGGCCGATTTACACAAAAGAGGATGGACATATAAGAAAATGAACATCCCCTCACTAAGCTGAATGTCATGAATTTCTTTACTCTGGCTTGCATTCTTCTTGAGAAATTATTTTACTGGGAAACTTCCTTACTGCAGAACATTAATATTTAAATATTACATAGTATTCAAAATAAATTTATTGAGAGCATAAATTAAAATTAGAATATTTTACTAATAAATTTAAAAAGATAAAGAATGTTACCATCAATGTAATTATTTGTTATATTCTATAGTGTTGGGGTATAGGACATGCTACCCCAAAATATGGCACTTCTATATATTGAATAAACTAAGCTGAAGGAGTTTAAGAATATGGCAGATGCACAAAAGTTTCTCTGACCTACTCATATTGTCCTCTTCCCTGAAATAGGCCATAAAATCCTCCTGAGAGGTGCCCTTGTATATACAAAGAAGAGGAGCATCCTTTTCTCCAAAGACAGAAGGACACTAAGAAGAATCTTAATGAAAGAACTTGTTAAATTTCCCCGTTTACTACAATTACCTCATACTCTTACCTATCATATTCCCGTCTAACTCCACTCCCCATAAAAGCCAGCAGAAAAATGCATGTCTGTGTCTTTGGGGCTTCAATTCCTTATGAAAGCTCCTGTATCATGTAATGATATCTATGCACTTTTTTCCTCTTAATCTGTCTTTGTAAGTTTAATTTTTATACCTGACCGGGAATACTCATAGGGTTAAGGAAAACTTTTTCCTCCCTGCAACAGCTAAAATTTAGCATGTATCAAGCACCTCCTAAAAGCCAGAAACTGTGTTGTTTCATTTCAGCTTCACTGCAAAACTGTAAGATAGATATATCATCTCTGAGAAGATGAAAATAAGACCCATGTGGGATTAATGAGCAGTCCCAGTCTTGAGCTGCCTAAATGTAATTTTATCTTTCCTTACAATACTGTTCTAAAAAAGCAATAATATACATCAATTCAAAAACCATATTCTAGATCTTCAGTGTCCCCTGGGGCCAAAATTTTTTCTTGAACTCAGGAAAATACAAGAGCACAAATTAAAAGTGAAGAATTTGCAGATATGTAAAAAGATTAAAATCACAGTATTTCTTTGTACCTTCTTATGCTAGTAACTTTGAAAATGTCAATGAAATAGATGATTTTGTAGAAACTATACATTGCATAAGTACATATATTTTTACTTCATATATCCCAGATCTGGAGCTGAATTAGCAGACAACCTGGAAATGCCAAAGGATGCAGACAAAAAAAACCCCAGTAAAGCTTGCTCTCTCTAGCCAATGACCAGGGAAGGGGCAGCCTGGCAAGATATGATAGAGATATAAAAACAATGTTTGAGACCATGCCTGTATGTGATACGTTAAAGAATGAAAGAGAGTACTGGGGATCCGAAGCTTCTGAACTCTCTCCTCTCCCAGCTGCTGCACAAGGGAACCATACCCTAGGAGACTGTGCTAATACTTGGGAACATTTAAACAACAACAATAACAACAAATCAGCATTAGGAGTCAGGAGTCTGTGACAATTTTTCCCAACAGTGACTTTATCTGGATCCTCCACTTTTCCTATTAAAAACAATCTAATGATATACCTTGTTTGCTGCTTGAAAGACACAGTCTGGGAGAATATAGCTGTAGAGTAGTGGTTCTCAAGAAGTAATGATACTGCCTTCCCAAGAGAAATCTGGTGACATCTGGTGACAATTTTTGGTCATCATAAATTGATGAGGGGAGTATTAGTAGTGGTATCTTTCAGAGAGAGGTCAGAGATACTACTAAATATCTTACAGTATACAGAGAAATCCTTCCCAAAAGTAATTATCTGCTGATGTTGAAAAACCCAGCTCAGAGGGAGAAATTGCAATATTGTTGAAGGCTCCATGTGTCTATATGATTTGTATATTTACATGTATAAACACTCTCTGTGAATCAATATCTCTGGTTTTCATGCTTCAACACACACACACACACACACACACACACACACACACACAAGCATACACACGTACCCACACACGCACACAAACCTCAGTCTCTTAACATGTGGCCACAGGCAAAGAAAAGTCCTTTAAAATGAGGTTTTTCGTTTGACCTTGCTGTTGTTCACATTATAAAGAAATACTTGACTTTAATAGAGATTGGAGAAGTTCACAAATGTATAAACAATAATAGCCTTGAGCAGCGGGAATCCAGATATTTTTGTTTATTTTTTATATTCTTTCCTGAACTGTCCCAATTAGAAATTATACTGATTAATCAGTCACCTTTTTGCCATATTATTATTCTTTAAACCATGATTTTTATGGCCATATATTATTCCATTACCAAGGTCCTCATAATTTATTTAATAGATGTCATATTTTGGTTATTTATGTTGTTTTCATTCTATCCCCACCTCCCTAGGCATAGTGATGCCCTTATATCTTTATGTGTCCCTCCTAATATTTCTTGAAAACAAAGTCTTAGATGTTGAATTTGTGGGTCAATGATTATGAAAAAATTGAAAGTCTCTTGTTGCTTATTACCAATTTACTTTGTATAAAGTCTGTACTAATTAAAACTGCCACTGAAATATATGAAAATGGCAGTTTTCTATACTAGTAGATATTATTATTATAAATAATCCTGAGCTGGTGAGATAGATAAAGGAGTAGAAAATGATAAAAAAGATAAGATACTAGGAATTTGCTTTCATCTCAGGTTGCATTTATTGGAGGTCGGCACTATTTTGAAATAAAGCAGAAAATGGTTAGGCTCAGAGTTTACCAGCTCAAACTTGTTAGGAGTCAGGCAGACAATTTCTGTGTTGAGGAGGCCTTGGACAGCATGAGGGCACCTGGCACCTCCGGAGGGAGGAAAGGTGAAATTGAGAATGGAAATGTACTGAAGTCAAACTACTTTTTCTCAATTCTGTTTAGAATTTTCTCAACCACAGAACTTTTGGAAAGTAGGAAATTTTAGATAACTTAATCTACTTTATGTTATAAAAAAATGAAATCCAGGAAATTTCAGGGTTTATGAAAATTCACAGTTAGGTAATGGTAGAATTAAAATTGCACTCTAGGCTGGCTGACTCACAGCACTGAATATTTTTTAACTGGACAATGGTTTGATCTGGCATTTGCTCTTAATTATGAAAATATGCAGTCACCCACAAACCCAGAACATAAAAGGAATTAGAGAAGCCCTAAACATAATCAAGTCATTTACTTCAATAGGTAATTTCTAGTAGTCATTTACTTGGTCTCCTCAAAAATATACTTGCATGAATTTATTCTTTTGACCTGGTTGAAGAGCCAAGATAGAAATTAAAGACAATGATAAGAAGTGATTCCATAAATGGGTTAAATCCAATGCCCATACTGTTTAAAATAAAGGCAATATACATTCCTAACTCATCAGATAGATAGATTCATTATACAAGATCAAGTTAAAGGGCATCATTCCTTTGAGCAATATCAACTTTAGCCAAGAGACAATTTATGTGGAAAGAAACATATAGATATATGCTCTCCTATAATATCATACAGCTGAATAATGCAGAGTTATGAGCACTGGTCCACCAGCACAGTTGAAAATCCATGTATAACATTTGACTCACCAAAACTGAACTACTAATAGCTTACTACTGACCAGAAGTCTTACCAATAACATGAACAGTCAATTGACACATATTCTGTATATGTGTTATACACCATATTCTTATAATGAAGTAAGCTAGAGAAAAGAAAAATGTTATTAATAAAATCATAAGGGAATATACACTTATAGTACTGTACTGTATTTATTGAAAACATCCACATGTAAGTGGACATACCGAGTTTAAACCTGTGTTGTTCAAGGCTCACCTATACATACCATATATAATAGATACAAGCAATGCATACACACATTCACATGCATTTTTTTTTCTCTTCTTGGAGACAGAAATAATATAAGAAATAAATACCTGAACAAGATAGAGACAGAACCTAACAGCAAAACAGAGAATTTTTTTTTGGCCAAGTCTTAGCAACTATTACTTTATCCTGTGGAAAAAGCTCAAGGGTGTTGCAAAGACCTCCAAACTTGTAGGTCAAAGGAACCAACAAGGGAAATGTTAAATTGCTTTGCTCTCACCTGCCCTAAATTACTATTCACCACACCCCACAAGAGAAAACAGTTATTAATAAGATTTTTCCATTATTTTCAAAATAGCTTAAATATATATTGGACTATGTTTGTCAAGTTAGATAAGGTTATTTTTGGAGGTGTATTAGACAGAAAATGCTTTAACTCCTTCAGTAAAAATTTAACAATCATAGAATAGTCAGAAGTGTTTCAGATTATAAAATGTTCTAAGGAGGACACCTAAATGGAAACAGATTAATAATTCAAGAAATAGCTTAGTTTAATTTTTGATTATAGCACTTAGCCTTTTAGTGTTTAAATAATGGAAATATTATTGTCCATTAAACAAATCCTCATTAACTTTAAAAATTCTTATCTGACTATATTGTAGTTATATATGAAGATTATTTAGGCAATCAGATAGCTACAAATTCAGTTAAGCTAATTGATGGATATCTAGACTCAACATTATACGTTAATTTGAGATGTGAAAACCTTGATAAGTGAAGAATAATCTTCCAGGTTGTACAGATTTATATGGACATAACTTAAGGATGAGTCTCAGTTTGTTGTCAAGCTAGGACAGGGCTGTTCCGCCATTGATGATAATCCAGGACGGACAGTTTGGTGATGACACTGCCTAGAGAGAGTAAATTTGGGTTTAAACATATTTAGTATCAGGTAGCAAGAAGATAAACATCAACAGGGGAGATAAACTGTGGAAACTTACCTACAGTGAGTTAGGGCTACAGAAAATTTTGTCACCTAAATCATAAAGGCTTTTAAAAATAACTAGGTAATTGTAAGAACTGCAGGACTCGGCAGGATAGGGAAAAGACGAAATTTGCAAATGTGGAAGATAAGAGAATTTTAGATAATCATGGGTAGACATGGTTGTATATACTGTTCCTGAATTAATTTTGAAAAAAAAAATCAAATAAGTTGATCAATAATATCAAATCATGAATTGTAGAGATTATATTTGCTAATGAAACTATTTGAGTACTTCTTTTTCTTCTGTAGGGGGATGCAAATTAACAATGAAAGGGCCATTATTCAGGAGATATAAAAGGCAAACTTAAAAGACCAAACTATCAACCGCATCTCTGAAAAATAAAAATATGACCAGGATGGCAAGAGCAGTCATTTATCATGTCAGCTCAATTCTAATAGTTATATCCATGAGTTAGAATGTTAAGGTCACCATTTGATATAGAAGAAATTGGAAACCACCAGTGAGAGCAAATGTTCAAGAGGTCAGTGCACATTAGATTTAAAGGTCTTTAACAACCGTGTGCAGATCTCATGTACAAGGTGATGTAATATCATCCCTCAAGAGGTTACATTAATAAAGAGAGTCAACCTCAAGTTGAGAAGCAAAACTTCATAGTATTATTTCAGAAACTGTATGCTAGTTCATCTGTAAGAGATTGTGTTATTAGCTATATATATATTTTTTGCAACTATTTCTGCTGCTTATTTCTGTTAAAGACTTTTAAGAGGATGTGAGCTTTTTCTTTCTGGCTCAGATAATCTCTTGCATGATATTGAGTCTGACCTCACAGGTTTTCAAAATGGTGCTATTTCAGAAATGGGTACCTGTTCTGAATATGTTGTCTCAGAGGAAAACCTCTTTCTATTAAACAAGTGGTTTATATTGGAAACTCAGCAAATTTGGGTATATACCCTGATATTTTATAGATTCTCAATGGCCTTAACTAGTTTTTACCTTAAGAATGTCAGATTATGTAATATCCTATGCATTTTTAAAGTTGGTCATTCATAACAGAAGTACAATTTTTCCCCCACAAATGTTGAATGAATACTTACCAGGTCTAAGGCTCAGAGCAGAAACTTCAGAAATACACCAAAGTAATGAGAAAAAAAATCACTTTTCTCATGATGATCACCATCTGCAGAGGTAAGAAAATAAAACAACACAGAAATACATGCAGGGTAAAATTGGGATGTATGACTTTCTGGCAAGGTTTATATGTTTTACTACTTGTAGTGATTTTGGAGGGATCTTCATTAATCCTTTAATTGAAATTACAAAATAAGACGCTTAAGCAAACATAAATATCTATGTCTCACACTAGGAGATATGTGGAAAATTTAAAATAGAGGAGAATTGGAAAACTGTTTATATTTGGCTCCAAAATAATGTATACTTACGTATAAATAGTCCTCTCATACCCACTCCAGGAATGGATGAAACTCCAAACAAGATTTCACAGTCACATCATAATACCCAACCCATAAGACACCGGATAAGTTCCTCTGCTGTCTCAACTTGCCCAGTTGCTCCTCATTCCATGATAAAGATAGCAACAACTTTGATATCCATAGTATTGAATGTAACAGTATATAATCAACTTCATAATTTAAAAGTTCTGAGAGGTTTGAGCCATAGCTTAACTGTAGTAGTGAAAGAAAACAAATGCCAGGGAGTAGTGTTAATATACTCATAATTAAATTACAATAATATAAAAATGAAAATAAAACTGTGGCAGACCTGGTGATACAAACAATCTTTTTGCAGATAATTTATTCATTCCAATCCCAGGAACAATATAACATATTGAACTGCCACAATTTGGCCAACCACATTTTCAATGCTTGGGAATACTTTGCTTCAGGTAGAATGACATGTAACTTTGATTTAGCATAAACAAAAATATTGTTCAAATCTCGTTCACTATTTTATATATATGATTAAAAAAAAAAACTTACCCAGGGTAGAATTTTAGGGTTATTATACAACAGGCAAACAAACCAATTTAGAAATCCTTAATGTTTTTCATTAGAAAAAATGATATATGCCTACTTTAACAAAGGAAGAAATCTAGTGAAACTCCCCGAATAACAGACTAATTACAAGGATATTGTTTTAGTTTCATTTAATAGGGAAGCAATCTCATAAGTATGGATGGATTGATTCTATAGTGACTGACTTGTTAATTTGGGGCTAGAAGATGAATTGAGGGTTTCTTTGGGGGAACATCTGTAAATGATAGAAATCAAGATCCCAATGAGATTTTAAAAAATAAGAAAAGTGAAGGAAATTTAAAATAGCATATTTTAATATTTTTGTGAGATAGATTTCAAATTTTAATACTATTCAATTAAAGAAGTGGTAAAAAATGAACAGCATGGGATTCAACAGGGAAAAATACCAAAAAATTAAAATAAACAAAACATGTTGTAGGAATAAAGGTAAAAATTGTATGGTAATGCACAAAGATCTAGACAATACTTGTCAACCATATTCAACCACTAGTCAATAATTTAACCAGCTTAGATAAAAAGGGAAAATAAAAGAAGGAGCAAAGTTATTTAAATGAAACTTTCTATTTATTACTTCCAAATTGATTGGGAGTTCATTCATTCATGCACTGTGTCAGACGATGGGACTGTGACAGTGGATGAGACAACATGGCACATCTCTTCATGGAGATGATAGTCTACAGAGAGAAACAGTCTACACATGAGTAGTCAAATGAATATTTACATAATTAAAAATACTGATGAGTACTATGAAGATAAAAAAAGTAGGTGTTAGGATGAAGAATAACAAATGGTTGCCTATTTTAATAGAGTCATAAGGGAAGACCTCCTGAGGATGTGATATTTAAGCTAATAGCACACAAAAAGGAGCTAGAAATGTAAAGATCCATAAAAAAGGGAACATTCCAGGTAGAGGGAAGATCGATGGTTAAAGCCCTGAGACAGAAATTAGATTGGTCCCTAGAAGCAGGAAGAGTTAAGTAAAAGAGAAAGTAGGATTTTTTTTTTTAATCAGAAGTAATTTATAAGAAAAAAACACATGAGTCTACATATTGGTAGGTAAGTAGTTATTAATACAGATAAAAGTAACCCAAAGTTGTCTAGTCTGTCCTTTTCTACTTAGTCCAGATCTCATTTCTCCTATATTGAGTAGAAGAGTCATCTTCTATGCCAAGGAAGTGGATTAGGCAAAGGAATTCTTTCAAGAGGGTATTTGTATATTTGGTTTTCTGTGTGTTCTACCATATTGATATCATTTAGTATTTCCAAAATTTGTATTTTGGGGAGCTATTGAAAGACCAGAAGGCTCCTTTACACAGCTTCTTTAGATTGCATAAAATGTAAAAAATTGTTATTAGTTGTATAATTCCCAGAGATGATTCACTAGTTTGGATAGCTATATCATATTAAATTTTCAAGGAAGTAGCCCAGGGTCCAGGAATCATATATTTTATTTTTATTAAAATTTTTACTTGACCATAGTTTAAGTTGTCTTATTTTTCTTAAGTACTGAGGCCTGTGGGACTGTATTGATTTGCCAAGATGTCCTACTTCAAGCTGATTTCAGAAATAGAGTGATATGTTACATTTTTAGAAACTAGGTGAATCTGCAGAACTGGGCCACAGCAGAGTAAAGTAAATGACTTATCAAAGTAAAAGCAAAATAAATAGAGAAAATGTGTGTGTGAGAGAGAGACCCCATTAAATTAAGATCAGTGCTTCTCTCTGTTATTTTCTTTGTCCCAACAGTCTCCTCTGTAGTAATAGTATAGTAGTACAGTATAATATAGTAGTTGCCTTTTCTTTATTATATATTTTTTGAATATATATATATATTTTTTCAGGTGTTTCTTTTTTGATTTTATACATATGTATACACATGTATACATACCTTTTTAGAGAGAGCTTCATCAAGCCTGCATTTTATAGATTTCTATTCTTTAGCCAAAGTTTTAGTATATACTTAATAAAATTCTTAATAAAATGCCACCAAATAAATAAATCTTAAATGCCACCAAAATTTCTGGGCACTATGTTTCAAAGGAAAACCTTCAGAATCCCAGAGAAGGTTTATGAGATGGTTATGGGTAGTTAAGACTTGCAAGTGTCTCCTAGAGCTATTAAGGAGTGTGCCTGTGCTCCTCAGCAGTGGGACACAGAGCATGCAGCCATGGCTGCTGACTGCACAGGTTTCGAAGAGAAAGTGGAGCATGTGGACATTTAGGCGCTGACTCCAGCTAAATTGGTTAATGACTAGTATCATCTAAATGAGGTAGCAAGCTGAAAGACTCATAATCTCTCCCCGTGCGCAGATTTTAATTAAATAATTATAATGTCCTTGTTGTAATTATTTATCAGTAACTGTGCTCTTGAGTATTGCCTCTTTTGCCTTCATCTGTTCTGTCAGCTCAGCTGAACAATGAAACATTCACTTGGCAAAGATGAGGGGTAAATGAATGATTCTTATTCACCACAAAATTGCACTTGAAGAATTGTCAGCGAGGCAAGATTCTAGATTCTTCGTTTATAATTTTGCATTTTTACTGTAGAGGAAGCTCAGTTTCCTGATCTGGGATATGATATCGTTGAGCTTGATAGAGACTCAGTTTTTCTTCTAACATTCAGACATTGAAGTCACGGAGAGGTTTCAAGACTATGACCAGTAGGCATGTTTTCTCAGCATCTAGAACTTAACATTACACATTATAACACATACATCCCTCAAAGAACAGCATTTTAAAATGTTACTTCCTATTTTGGGGCTGTGGAATCTATAGTCGATAACATAATGTGTGCCTCAAATAGTGCAAAACCCCAAAATAACTAAGGAACAAGTTTATATTAGTAATACCCATAACAGGGGCTCCTGGGTAGCTCAGTGAGTTAAAGCCTCTGCCTTCAGCTCAGGTCATGATCCCAGGGTCCTGGGATTGGCTCTTCATCAGGCTCTCTGCTCAGCAAGGAGCCTGCCTCTCCCTGCTCCCTGCCTGCCTCTCTGCCTACTTGTGATCTCTGTCTGTCAAATAAATAAATAAATAAAATCTTTAAAAAAAATTAATACCCATAACAGCAGTGAGTCAAGAGACTCAGTAAGCAGTAAAGCTGATTCAGGAGTCAAAATAGGGCCACAGAGGAAAACAGAGATAGATTTAGACCATGTAAAAGGAAGCAAGTTCTTTATAGCAGACTTCCCCTAAGAAAACTTGCCTTTATAAAACATCACTTTTCTCCATTTCTCCCCGGAGTTCAGAATGAAAACAAGGGTTTTAATTGTCAAATGTGACATTAAATTTTAGTAAAAGGAAGCACATTGTGAGTGTGAGCAGGGTTTGTAAAGCACTATAATGCAACACTGGTCTTTATGTGTCTCCCTTTCCTGTAATTTTTCCATTTTGCACCTCTCCTATTCCAAAAGGATCTTCCCTAACTAGTATTAGTGAAATGTAGCTTCACATTCCACACACTCAAGAGATTTTGCATTTAATGTGGAAATCTTAAAAATTAAAATGCCTCAGCAACCAAAAGAATCTTTGGGAATAATGATTTTTTAAAAAACTGAGTAGGTTTTTTATTTGTCCAAGGAAGTTCTTTAAGTTTGAATCAGAAACATAGTCACCATATTTGACTACAGATATTCAGACAAGTCTGACTTTGAAGGTTATGGACAATAAGGAAAACATAAGGATGAAATTTTATTTCCATCCATCTTATGGATGTGTGTCTGTATGAGGCCGAACACGGAAAGATGTAGCTTCTTTAATCTCTCCTAATACTACATTGTACTTTTTTGTGTGTAGAGTCTTATTTATCTCCTGCTAGAATAATTCCTGGTTTTCCTTATTTTTACAACTATTACGTATGATATCTCAACATTTTCATTTTCTAATTGTTCCTGATAAAAACAAAAACTCCAAAGGTTTGTATATAGATCTTGCATATACAATTAATTCTCATTACTCACAGTAGTTATGTTCCATAAAATCACGGGCGCTGGGGCACCTGGGTGGCTCAGTGGGTTGGGGCCTCTGCCTTCGGCTCAGGTCATGATCCCAGGATCGAGCCCCGCATCAGGCTCTCTGCTCGGCGGGGGGCCTGCTTCCTCCTCTCTCTCTGCCTGTCTCTCTGCCTCCTTGTGATTTCTGTCAAATAAATAAATCTTTAAAAAAAAAAAAAATCATGGGCGCCTGGGTGGCTCAGTTGGTTAAGCAACTGCCTTTGGCTCAGGTCATGATCCTGGTCTGGGATCGAGTCCCACATGAGGATCTGGCTCCACGGGGAATCTGCTTCTCCCTTTGATCTTCTCCCCTCTCATGCTCTCTCTCACTGTCTCTCTCTCAAATAAATAAATACAATCTTTAAAAAAAAAAAATCACCATGAACACCGAATTAGTGAATACTGAACTGTGGCTCCCCTGGGAAATACAGAGTTAGATTTCTGTGAGCCTCTGTTCACATTTTCATCAACGGAATAACACATAGCCTTGTTTTATTTACGTTTCTGCTTAAAGAAATGTTATTTAATATATATTGTTGATTCATTAACATTGAATTCACAGTAAGCAGCATTGTAACTCATGACTGAATGTTTAACACATGTATCTTCTCTGTAAGGCAGATCACAGCCTCCTTGAGCATAGGAGCACAAGACAACACTTTAGGGGGGAGCTCACTGAGGCTCATTTTAAACAGCAAAATCACCAACAAAACCACAAAAATGTGTAAAAATTGTGGCATAAAAATGGACTGTCATTTATAGTGTGAGAGCTGAAACAAGAAGGTAGAATTTCGCCTTATTCGACTTCAGCTGGAAACATATATGTTGGGCGACTCAAATTTTTCACCTCTTTGTGCTTGTTCACAAATGGTCATGAAGGTTTTATGGGTATTGATTTTGGTGTCACAAATCAATTTTAACAAGTAGAAGAATTCATGAATACAGAATTCATAAATAATGAGGATCAACTATAGTGACTTTGTCATATTCTCTTACTTATAACAATTAAAACTTTTGAATATGTAATAGGAATACAATTGTGAATGATAATAGCATTTTCTTCTCTTTCCAATCTTTATCAGTTTTATTTCTTTATCTCGACTTACTCTGCTAGATAATAACTCTGATACAATATTAAATATAGGTGGTGAGAGCAGACAGCCTCTACTCAGGTAGAAACTCAGAGGGAAAACTTAATATTTTATAAGTCTGGTGTTCATTATAAGGTTTATGAGAGGTCTCCTTATCAGATTAGGAAAGTTCCCTTCTATTCTTAGTTGATTTAGAGTTTTATTATGAATGAGTGTTCTAAATTAGCAAATGTTTTTTCTGCAAATGTTGAAATAATTATATATATGTAACTGTACACACGTATATATGTATGTGTGAATGTATGTGTATATATGTGTGTGTTTGTGTGTACTTCCATCCTGGGAGTAAACCAATTTGGTTGTCACATATAACTTCTTTTTATATGGCTCTGGATTTTGTTTGCATATTTCTTCAGAATTTTTGTATCTGTGTTCATGAAAGAGATTAGCCTATAATGATTTGTCCTGACAGTGCTTTAGTCAAGTTTTCATATCAAAGTTATTTAGCTTATAACATGAGTTGGAAAGTGTTTCTTTTTTTATGTTCTGAAAGAGGTTTCTGTAAATTTGTTATTACTTCTTAAATGTTAGTAATATCATCGCCTGAAAACTCCTAGCCCAAGGCTTTCTTTTGAGAAAGGATTTTATTTACATATTTGTAAATGAAAACTGTGTCAGTTTTCATAAGAGATATTATTTCAGAAGTTCTTAATTTGCAAAAAGTCTCAGATTTATTGGTATTCAAATGATCATTTCAGATGTATCCTACAAATTTTGGGAGATATTTATACTACATTACAAAATATTTTCTAACTTTCACTGTGATTTCTTCTTTTATCCAGTGGTTATCCAGAAATAATTACTTAATATCAAAATATTTGGATTTATTTCTACTTGCTTTTTTAAAATTGATGTTCAGTTTTATTTCACTGTGTGATTTTAGTCTTTGTTTGAAAATTGATATGTTTTAGAAAAAGGTAAATTTTGTAAAATAACTCATATGTACTCAAAAATATTTTGCAATTGTTCAGTGTTCTCTTAATGTTCATTATAATGAAGTTTTTTTTATTGTTTTTAATGTTTTTAATCTACATATTCTTTCAGTTATTGAGGATGGTCTTAGAATTTCTCCTAACCTGACTCTAGATTTGACTGGTTTTCATTTATGTTCTTATTTATTTTTATTTTTTAAAATATTTTATTTATTTATTTGACTGAGATCACAAGTAGGCAGAGAGGCAGGCAGAGAGAGGAGGGGAAGCAGGCTCCCCGCTGAGCAGAGAGCCCCATGTGGGGCTCAATCCCGGGACCCTGAGATCATGACCCGAGCCGAAGGCAGAGGCTTACCCGACTGAGTCACCCAGGCTCCCCATTAGATATTTTAAGTTATTATTAGGTGCATACAAACTCCTTTATGAATGTGTTACCTAATACAGTCTTTTACTTTTCTTTTCATGGCTAACCCAGAAATTACAAATGCACCCTCAACTTTCAAATGTCTAATATAAATTAATACTTTTTCCACTTGTGAGATGAGTTGACGTCTTAGAAAACTCTGACTTTATTTACCCACTTCCTCTCCATCTTTTGTGCTGTTGCTCAGTAGTTTACATATTTTTTGAACAGTTAATAAACTTCTATTTTGGATAGTTTTAAATTTATATAAATGTTGCAATAATATTAATAGAGTTCCCATATATTCAACTGTCTATTTCCCCTTTTGTTACCATCTTATATTCTTATGCTACTTTGTGATAGCTAATTAACCAATATTGATACACTATTGTTAAATAATGCCAATACTTTATTCAGATTCTTTTAGTTTTTATTCAATGTTCTCTTTGCATTCCAGGGTCCCACCAGGTTCCACAACATATTTACTTGTTGTATCCTTAGGCTCCTCTAAACTGTGACGGCTTCTCAGACTTCCCTTATTTTTGATGACCTTGAGGTTTTGAGTACAGGTCAGGTATTTTGCATAATGTCCTTCAGTTTGGATTTGTCTGATGTTTCCCTCATGGGTAGACACAGGTTGTAAGTTTTGGGGAGGAAGATTACAGAGATAAAATGCCATCCTCATTCCATATCAAGGGTCTGACCTATCAGTGACAATGTCAACCTCATGTTTGCCATATTTCTACAATGTAAATTTACTCTTCCCCCGGCCCCCCAACTCTGTACTTTTTAGAATTAAGTTATTATGCACAGTCTACTCTTAAGGAGTAGGGAGTCATGCATCATCTCCTTGACAGTTGGAGCATCTAGATAAATTATTTATAATTCTTCCATTTATCTATTTATCTATTGTTCTTCCATTTACTTATTTACTCAACTATTTATTTACATACATACATAAGTATGGACTCATTGGCATTTATTTTATATTTCAAATTATAACTCAGTATTTCTTATTTTTATTGCTCAACTTGTTCCAGCTTTGGCCATTGGGAACTCTTCTGTTTGGTTCCTGTGTTCCTTTAACATATCCCCATTATTTTTCTAACTAATATTTTTTTCCCCTTACTTTCTGGCACTACAAAATGATCCAGGCTCTTGTATATTCCCTGTCCCAATCTAGAAACAGTCATTTCTTCAAGGACTCCTACTTGATTTTATTGGAAAGTGGTATTAAGAATCAAGACCTAGATCTTTTTTTTTTTTAAAGATTTATTTACTTATTTGACAGACGGAGATCACAAGTAGGCCAAAAGGCAGGCAGAGAGAGAGGAAGGAAAGCAGGCTCCCCACCGAGCAGAGAGCCCGATACGGGACTTGATACCAGGACCTGAGCTGAAGGCAGAGGCCTCAACCCACCTAGCCACCCAGGCACCCCAAGACCTATATCTTAAGTATGCCTGTTGCTACTGAGGATTTTGTTCCTCTCAGCAGGCAATTCTAGGAAATCTACATGTTGTACTAACCTGAGTGTGTGTGTGTGTGTGTGTGTGTGTGTGTGTGTGTAATTATTTCTATATGTAATCTTCTGTAACTATATTAAAGTAAACATGAGTTTGTACTGAAGTCTCTGACTCTCATCCAGCACCATATGGTTCATTCTAGCCGCCTCTCCTTACTTATCTATACCCTCTCACTCTAGTAGTAAGAACCTTGTTTCCACTATCCATTATGTATTTGCTTATTTTATTTGCTTAATCCCAGTATACATGTATTGTGGTATGAGTGTTGTTAACCTGTATCCCCATGGGAAACAACTATATTAATTACAGTACAGTGTAATTATAGTTCTTTTAGTCCTTAGTCTCATAGTGTCTACTCATTTCCTAAGTTAGGTAAATTTCGCCCCACTCCTTTCTACAAAGTTGTCATACATCTGTAACACAGATTCTTTTGTCACAGTCTGCATTCCATTCCAAAGTCCACAATATCCTAACTGATTTTTAAAACTGCATTCATTAAAGTCTTGGTCTTTGTGTTGAACGGTCCTATGAGTTTTGATAAATGCATAGTCCCCAATATTTTGAATATACATGTATTTAGAATCCCACAAGATATTAATATTATTTTGTAAATTCACTATACATTGGCACTTAACCACATACTTATACTCTCCCTTGTTCTTCATTCTTTATTGAATTTGTTTCCATCTGTGATTTTTAATTTTCTGCCCACCCCTGCTCAACCCTTTTAGTATCTCCTTTAGTGCTGGTTTGCAGGTGCTAATTCCTTGGGTTTTTCTCCTGTCATGTCTCTATCTCAATTTCATGTTTGAAGGCTATTTTTGAAGAGTCTGCAATGAGGTTAACTCTTCAGTGGTCTCAGTTAAATTCCTGGAGTAATTACCCTCTTTCTTCTTAGGATCTGTATGTCAGTTTTTGTCTCTCTATAACTTTGTCTTCTGTAAGCTTTGCTCAGCTTCTTAGCTATTTGGGAATTGGCATAAAGCCTTGAAGGAAAAAGAAAAGTCAAATGTCAGACTCATCTCTGTGCCCCTCAAAACCTTTGTTGCTGCTTTGTGAACTTTCCAATGACTTCAAACAGATTTAAAAAATTATCTAGTTTTTCTAATTGTTCTCAGTAAAAGAGTTATAACTAGTTTGCCATACAAAAATTCTGGAATAGCAATTTAAACTTCTCATGTGTGGAAATTTCTGTCTCATACTAAGCAGGGTTTGAATAGTTCTGGGAATTCTACAACATAATCTTTGTATTTACCTGTGTGATGTCATTCCAATCAGTTCAACTATAAAGTACTACATTGCTTATTAATTCAATACATACTGTTTGATATTATTGCATCACGAATATATTTTTGTGAGATGAGATATGGTAGATGATTTGGAGACTATATTTTTTTTCAAAGGTAAACAGGTATCAAAATTTAATCAATATTTTACTTAATCTTCTGGTGTATCTTGTTGTTGTTTTCATTATATGTGGTTTGAGAATCTTTTCAAAGGGTTGACCCTGAGAACTTCAGGCTCAGGAAAAAGGAATACATTGTTTTTATCTCTTTTTATTTTCAAGGTCATATAGATCCCTACTGCGTTGAAGTTCAAAAGATATTATAATTATGATATCTGCAGTGAAGTCAAGTTAGCTAATGTTAACATACATAGTCACCCATTTTTCCCTTTTATATGGCTACTACTTCACTATGATTATAACTTGATTTTGTAGGACACTGCCTAGAATGTGGGCTAGACAGAACAAACACATGATTAAGATTAATAGCCATAGTACAGACAATATTTTGTTGATGTTAAAGAGATTTTTGGTTTAAAAAAATAAATATTTTTCTGTTGCTTTTAATTTACTTCATTTATATTTATTTATTTATTTAAGAGAAGAAAGGGTTGTATATAATGGATAGTTTTGCATTTCAGATTATTGAACCTTTTATTCTTTTTTAAGATTTTATTTATTTATTTGACAGAGAGAGACACACAGCAAGAGAAGGAACACAAGCAGAGGGAGTGGGAGAGGAAGAGGCAGGCTTCCCATGGAACAGGGAGCCTGATGTGGGGGCTTGATCCCAGCACCCTGTGGTCATGACCTGAGCCAAAGGCAGACACTTACCAACTGAGCCACCCAGACGCCCTATTGAACCTTTTAAAGTAATTCTGCTTTGTTCTGAATTAGCACACCTAAAATTAAATCATCTGATTTTGAACTATATTCAGCGTTTACTAGAATGACTGAAAAAAATTGTCTGTATTCCAAGAAACAGTATTGTAGATTAATCTTTGCTATTGTGCAGTGGCCTATTGATCCTGGTCTAAATGTTAAAATATTCTATAAATATAAAAAGCTAATTTGTTAAATATGGCACAAATTTAATAAAAATGGAGGTTGAAATCTAGTTAGGGGCTGAGGATGTAACATAATTTTGTTTAAAAAAATAATGCCTATATCATCAGAAGACTCCAAATATCAGTTATCGATGTATTTCTAATTGCAAGAAAATTTCCTATTCAAACAACACTTTTAGTAGAATATTATAAATATATGTTGCAGCACCATCTAGCAAATTCCTAGTGTATTTACCATCTCACAAACATTTTGTTCTTTTTCTAGTAGTGAACATATATTTCTGAATATCTGCAGAGTCATGGAAAATTACAGCTTTTAAGAGCTGGAAAAAAGAGAAAAACCTCAAAAATAAATCATAAGCAATATATTCCATATTTACATTTTTAAATGTTATTTTATATCTATATCTATATCTATATCTATCTATCTATCTATCTATCTATATATATATATATATATCTGTGCCTTAGGATAAAATTTATGGGCTTTTCTTTTTAAACAAAACTCCTTGGATATAATTTTAACATATGCCATTATTTGATACTCTCAGTTGTTTATTTCTTTGATCTATAGACAAAATAAAATTAAATACTTGTCTATTATATCTGGGCAATATGATAAAAAAAGGGAAAAATATCACTATTCCCGATGACACTGCAAACAGATTAATACATGGAAGAAAGTATTGATAGTACTGGGAAAACATGAAGTTAGAGATAAACCAACTTACTACTTTTATGACCATTGGCATATTATATAACATCCCTTTATCTTAGTTTCCTGAACTTGAACACACCAATGATAGTAACAACAACAATAATAGAGCTATTGACAAATGCTTTGTACAGAATATAATTCAATAGATTATTTTTCATAATCTATCCCACAGTAAATTTGTTTCTGACTATTTGACAGGTTAATCTACTAAGGAAGCAAGGTGAAAAGTATCATTTATCAAATGTCCAATTTGTCTTGACCGGCCTGGGTCATTTTGCAAAAATGCAGACAAAAATTCAATACATTTTTAATTTCTTGAGGAATCTCCACAGTGTTCTCCAAAGTGGCTGCACCAACTTGCATTCCCACCAACAGTGTAAGAGGGTTCCCCTTTCTCCACATCATCTCCAACACATGTTGTTTCCTCTCTTGCTAATTTTGGCCATTCTAACTGGTGTAAGGTGGTATCTCAATGTGGTTTTAATTTGAATCTCCCTGATGGCTAGTGATGATGAACATTTTTTCATGTGTCTGATAGCCATTTGTATGTCTTCATTGGAGAAGTGTCTGTTCATATCTTCTGCCCATTTTTTGATATGATTGTCTGTTTTGTGTGTGTTGAGTTTTAGGAGTTCTTTATAGATCCTGGATATCAACCTTTTGTCTGTACTGTCATTTGCAAATATCTTCTCCCATTCCGTGGGTTGCCTCTTTGTTTTTTTGGCTGTTTCCTTTGCTGTGCAGAAGCTTTTGATCTTGATGAAGTCCCAAAAGTTCATCTTCGCTTTTGTTTCCTTTGCCTTTGGAGACATATCTTGAAAGAAGTTGCTGTGGCTGATATCGAAGAGGTTTACTGCCTATGTTCTCCTCTAGGATTCTGATGGATTCCTGTCTCACATTGAGATCTTTTATCCATTTTGTTTATCTTTGTGTACGGTGTAAGAGAATGGTCGAGTTTCATTCTTCTGCATATACCTGTCCAGTTTTCCCAGCACCATTTATTGAAGAGACTATCTTTTTTCCACTGTATATTTTTTCCTGTTTTGTCAAAGATTAATTGACCATAGAGTTGAGGGTCCATATCTGGGCTCTCTATTCTGTTCCACTGGTCTATGTGTCTGTTTTTATGTCAGTACCATGCTGTCTTGGTGATCACAGCTTTGTAGTAAAGCTTGAAATCAAGTAACGTGATGTCCCCAGTTTTATTTTTGTTTTTCAACATTTCCTTAGTGATTCGGGGTCTCAGAGATTCCATACAAATTTTAGGATTATTTGCTCCAGCTCTTTGAAAAATACTGGTGGAATTTTGATCAGAATGGCATTAAAAGTATAGATTGCTCTAGGCAGTATAGACATTTTAACAATGTTTATTCTTCCGATCCAAGAGCATGGAATGGTCTTCCAACTTTTTGTGTCTTCTACAATTTCTTTCATGAGTGTTCTGTAGTTTCTCAAGTACAGTTCCTTTACCTCTTTGGTTAGGTTTATTCCCAGGTATCTTATGGTTCTTGGTGCTATAGTAAATGGAATTGATTCTCTAATTTCCCTTTCTGTATTTTCATTGTTATATTTACCCCAAAGATACAGATGTAGTGAAAAGAAGGGCCATCTGTACCCCAATGTTTATAGCAGCAATGGCCACAGTCGCTAAACTGTGGAAAGAACCAAGATGCCCTTCAACGGATGAATGGATAAGGAAGATGTGGTCCATATACACTATGGAGTATTATGCCTCCATCAGAAAGGATGAATACCCAACTTTTGTAGCAACATGGACGGGACTGGAAGAGATTATGCTGAGCGAAGTAAGTCAAGCAGAGAGAGTCAATTATCATATGGTTTCACTTATCTGTGGAGCATAACAAATAGCATGGAGGACAAGGGGAGATGGAGAGGAGAAGGGAATTAGGGGAAACTGGAAGGGGAGGTGAACCATGAGAGACTATGGACTCTGAAAAACAATCTGAGGGGTTTGAAGGGGCGGGGGGGTGGGAGGTTGGGGGATCCAGGTGGTGGGTATTGGAGAGGGCACGGATTGCATGGAGCACTGGGTGTGGTGCAAAAATAATGAATACTGTTACGCTGAAAAAATAAAAAAATTTAAAAAAATTCAATACATTTTGCATACCAATGCTCAACATAACCAGTGGCATAATAGTCATTCCTGTCAGTTCAGTTAATTGAAAGTTTTTATTTAGAAAAAGCAACTACTTGATTAACTAAATTTTTCTATCTTTTCAAATGGTCTGAATCTAAAATTTTATCTAGACGAACAAGTCATTTTCAAAGAAAAAAAGCTGATTCCAAGAGAACATTTTGAAAATGATCAGAACTCAATGAACTTGTTTTAGCTGACTGATTTTTAAAAGCACAACTAGCCTTACTAAGTGAAAATATTTTTCTATTAAACAAATGTACAAACAGGTTTTTATGTCTAGAGACTGTTCTTATTGTTTGGATTGATAGCTGATTCAAAGCTTAGGTTCCAAGCTGGGTCACAGGAATCATAATGTCAGCCTGTCAACTATCACATTTCTCAAACACAGCATCTGGTTACTTTGAACAGGGACTGGCCTGCTGGAACCTGACAGTTCAGTCACTGCCAGAAGTCTTATAATAGCTGAAGGAACTGCACACAGTAACCTTTTCATTTAGCACTCACAAAGATTCTGTCCAGAAACCCAAAGCCTGGAGACACCAAAAGAGATTTAGCTCAAGTCAAAGTTAAAGTTCTGCTTCTATTTTATTTTAATCTTCTTTTTCTCTTTTAAAAATTAAGGGATATTTGCAACCAAGTGGACCATTTATAAACGAAGAACCCTAAAAGCATAAGTCCAATGATTAAAGGTTCAGTGTCAACTACTATACCTCAAGCATTAACATCTAAATAACACCATTTTGATGACATGGGAATGAAAGTATACCCTTTTATCACTGGACTATATAAAAGTGACAGAAATGAACAGTAACAGCTTTTCAGAGAAGGTTGGCCTCTTGGGTATAACTAAGCAACCTCTGAGAAACGGAGAGTGGTATTTCAACACTTGAGTACCATGCTTTACTAGGTTATTTCAGACATTACAAGTAATGTATTGTTTAGTTGTACCCATGTACACCATTAAATGCATCACAGTGTGGCATGGATTCAGCAAGTTTTAGTCATAACATGCCAGCTGGAGAACAGTAAGGGGGGAAAAATCCGTTTTCAATTTCTGCTTAATGTTCTGGTGAAAATAATGTAAGTCACTTCTTCTGTGAAGGTATTTACCTTCCAAACACATGGTTTCTTTTCGATATATACCTACTAAAATAGATTTTTCAGTAACGTGGCATTTGCTCTCTCCCTCTTCCTTACTTAGGTTTTTCATTCCTTTCTTACTCTTCATTGGTGCATATAAGTTTCAACATCTTTTACTTCTAGAGTTAATTAACCTTAACACAAGACTGACATTTGCAAGGTTTACGGAGCAATGAAAGTGTCTTTGTAGGCAAGAAGTACACAAACGCCATGGTTGTATTTCACGATTGTTTTCCTGAACATCTTATGGCTTTCAAAGCCTCACTTATGGCTTTCAAAGCCTTTCACAATAACTATGGAAGACTATGGAAAAAATGTGTTTCATTTTTGTCATAAAAATAATTTTCATTTGTTTTGTGCTCCAAACATTAAAATCTACCCAGAGGATTCCTCCTTGTCTACTGAGCATGTCTACTAAGTACTGCTCCATATTTAACTCACTGTTAGATCACACCATGGCTTGAGAATTCTTCTAATCTCTTTTCCATTTATAACTGTACTGCTTGACCTTTTTTCAGCAAGGTGTCTTGTATATAAAATGTCAGTGAGAGGATTACAGACATGGGACAAAGATATAGTTTAATTAAAAAAGATCCTGTGGGATTGAAAAAGGTTACTGGCCTAGATCACAAATATTTAATGCCAGATGACTATTTATGAGACTGAAATTTTTTTAAAAAAAGGAAAAGAAAAAAAAAAGATGTACTGGACATTTGTAATTGCCAACTATTAAATTTTCAATAATTAAATTATACTTCTGATGAAAAGTTTTGCTTTGTACTTACAGTAAATCTATGGACTATGCCAGTTATAAAATGAAAATCAATTCAAATTCCCTTTAAGTGAGACAATATAACAAAGGCCTAGAGATCTGGTTATTTTTAATGTCAAAGCTCAAATATTTAAGAAATTCACTTCAGTGTTCAGAAACCATGCAGAGATTGATTAAACCAGATCCATGCATGCAACAAGTTCCTTTCTCACTCATTTATCCTTCCATCCAAAGTTGTGTAATAGTACATACATACATATCAAAATATTAAACAACTGAGTTATTGAACCACTAACTTGACAAGGATGTTTGTTCTTCAGAAGGGATAGCCAAACAATCAAAAAAGACTACTACCACCAAAAGCTAGCTCACTGTAGGGACTGGATGGCTCAGTCAATTAAGTGCCTGACTTGATTTCAGCTCAGGTCATGATTTCAGGATCATAAGATCGTGCCTCATGTTGGGTTCCATGCTGATCAGAGGGTCTGCTTGAGATTCTCTCTCTCTGCCCATCCCCCGACTTGTGCTTTCTCTCTCTCTCTCTCTCAAAATAAAAAAGGAAAATCTTAAAAAAATAAAGAAATAAAAGCTAGCTGATTAAAATGTCAGAATACTCTCTCACTCCTTCTCTCACCCACACACCCACACACATGTGCATGCGCGTGTGTGCGCACACACACACACACCCTTATCCATGTGAAGCTGAAGCCCATATAGGAGGTCAACAACCAGTAATGTAGCAAGGAGGATCCTTCTTTGAATTCAGAATTTGGTATCTAAATTTATATCCCTTAACAACTCTCTTTGTACACAGGGATTTTGAAGGATGCCAGAGAGAGTTACCAGCAGTTTCATTTAAACTTTAAAATTAACAGTCTCATAATGTTTTGTTATAAAAAGTGGAAACTTCTCATGCTGCTTTTCTAAACTTCAAAACCTACCTGGCACCAAACATCTCACCTGAGCTTTAAGAATATCCTGGACTATAGTCTTTTAACTTGAAATAAAGATCAAGATTCCTAAAATCATGAATTAGGAATCTCACTCCAGTGTGCAACCACTCAAGGCAATCATCACATTCACTTTAATCTAACATTTCTTCATGCAGAGGAGCGTTTTCAATTATTCTATTGGAGAAACTCATATACTTTGTACACTTATATAAAAGGCAACTTTTGGTGTTTTTACATGACTCCAAATTCAAAATTTCAAAAACTCAGAAACTCCATAATTAGTAATGTAATGTATTTGTATTTGGATGTTTCAGGTGTTTTAATGCTTTAACCATAGTAGCACCAATAATAGCAGATACAGGAAAGAATAAAAAACAGTTTCAACAAATCTGATCCATTCAATATTTGAATGAAATACATCCGGAAGAAATTTTCAAGGTTAACAGAATAAAAGGGTGTATTTACTTGCTCATTCATTTGTTCTACAAATAAACATTTAAGTGGAAGACTACTATGTATCTGGCATTGTGCCAAGTTCTAGGGATTAAATTGTGAACCCAAAACATATATATTCCCTGTTCTCATGGAGCTAAGAGTCTATTCAGGGTGAGGCAGTGACAGAGATTTGTCAAATAATCATACTAATGAAAGTATAATCACAAACTCAGATAAGTCATATAAATATAAAAAGTCTTATAAAATAAAAATTAAATATAAGTATAAATAAAAATATATAAATATAAATAAAATATGAATAAAAAATAAAATAAAAAGTACTCTCTGAAATCTTGTAATGAAGAAAGTTAATCTACATAATGGGGTGAGGAGTGGTGGGGAATCAAGAACATTACACAGAGCCATTGGTCAGGGAGGTCCAAGGATGAGACCACATTTAACTGAGAACCACAGAAACTCCTAAGAATTCAGGAGAAGCAAACTTTGCAGAGACATTCTTACAACTTAAGAATCACAAGTCTTCAACAGAAAAACAACCTATTCCTCTGAAGAATCAAACTGTGATGAAGAGTTAGCAGGGCAACACAAGAAACTTTGCTCCCCCCAAATCTGGATATGATCACATCTGAAAAACACCTTACAGCAACATCTAGACTGCTGTTTAACAAAACAAATAAGCACCTTAGCATAGTCATATTGACACATAAAATTAACCATCACAATGAAAAAAATTAAGAGATGTGAAAGATAAAATGAGAAAATGCTACCTATGTCTGAATGGTGTTTTAGAAGGAGAGACAGAGACTAGGAATGAGTCAATATCCACATAAATACTGCCTGAAAGTTTGTCACAATTAAAAGAAAAACACGAGATTTTACATTAAAGTGACACACAAATTCAGAGCAAGAAAATAAAATTAAATCAACAAGTAGCCATGTTGTTGTGAAATTGAAGAACATAAAAAATAGAAAGTAATAAAAGGTTTCAGAAGAAAAGACATATCACCTAATAAGGAAAGGTAATCAGAATGAGACTAGACTATTTATTAGCATCAAAAGCTACACAAGGTAATAGAAAGATATCTTCAAAAAACTCAGGAGAAATGAGTGAACAAACTGACTTTTATACCCAGCTAAATGATTGGTTAAGAAAAGGTAAAATAAAGGATTTTTTCCCCCCAAGACAAAGCCCGAGAGCTTTTTCAATCTGTGAACTTTGCTGAAATAAATTTTAAATTATGGATTTCATTACCAAAAAAAAATATTCTGAAGAAAGAACTATAATGCAAGGCAATTCTCCCCCACCGAATTTTAAATATTTTGGTAAAACTAAGCTTCAATTGCAAAAGAAAAATGAACAGAAAGAAACAAAAATACCTTGTTATTAAGAAAAAGGCAGAACTTAAAATACTAGACAACTAACATAAAAGAATGAAGGATGTGGTAGAAGTTAAACTGTTCTAATCTATTTGAGAGGTCCAAAATATTCTTTAATGCTTGATTTTGTGTCAGGAGAGGATACTAAGAATAAAAGGACAACTTCTATATGTAGTGAAAATGGAAGACATTTCTAAACTAGTAAAGGAATAAAAAGAGAATTCAAAAACTTGAGCAGAAGCCCCGCATCGGGCTCTCTGCTCAGCATGGAGCCTACTTCTTCCTCTCTCTCTGCCTGCTGCTCTGCCTACTTGTGATCGCTGTCTGTCAAATAAATAAATAAAATCTTTAAAACAAACAAACAAACAAACAAACAAAAAAACTTGAGCAGAAAAGCTAAGTGAAAAAAGCATATAAAATAGAAAAACAAAATAAGGTGATGGAAGTAAGTCCATATATATCATAATAATCACAAAAATCTGATTGGATTTGCTTAATCTAGCTTTGCCTCATGAAAATATCTCAGCATCAAAATAGAAAGGCAGAAAGAAAAAGATAGTAAAAGATATACTGAAAAATACTGAACAAAGAAAGCTAGTGTTGTTAAATTTATTTCAAATAAAATAAATGCTAAGCTAGACTCCAGCCCCTTGAATTATCTTGAGTAGCCATATTTTTATTCATTTGAAGAGAACTAGTAACTGCACTTACTGTCAACTTCTGAGTACTCTGAGAGGTTCTCAAAAAACTTTAAGAACTGTTTCTTGGGGAATGTCATTCTGTTTCTAAATTTTTTTTTTTTTTTTAATACCAAAATATACCCAGGCAGAGAATTGCTCGGAGACAGAATGACATATTTGGTTGTCTTCTCAGCCATTTAAAACCTCCTTTTTCGGCTTGTAGGACTTGGTCCTGACTGTCTGGTTTAGAAAACTGAAATAATTTTAAAAATTTATAATTAAAAACAAAAATTATACCACATCCAGCTTCTTGTATACTATGAGAGACTTCTATGTGTCCGAGATATTTGGATTAGTGTCTGGTTGATAGGCTTAGCGACTGAGCAATGTGGGACTTCTGACTGTACTTCATGTTACCTACCACCAGATAGCACATTGCCTAAATGCAAAGAACAAGTGTCTCAGACCTATCAAATAAGTAGCCATAAGAAGGCAAGTGGCTTAATAGACAGAAAGGTGATGATAGATAAATGATGATAGATAGATAGATAGATAGATAGATATATTTTATCTGTCAGTTGAATAAATATGAGTGGAAATGTTAGTTATCTACTTAGAGTTAAAATCAGCTATAATAATAATAATAAAAATTTAGTCTAATTAAAAGAGATTAGACTGGTGAATGTAGGCTTTAGACTCTTTGCTCTTCTACAAGTGTAATTTTTGGATGAGTCATTTGACCACTCTAAACTTACATGTCCTATACGATGAAGAACTAGGTGATTTCTAAGATATTTTCCAGTGCTAAAATTCCATCCTATCATTTGTGGCAGTATATGAGAGAAAATACAATTAAACTGCCTCAGGCATCTTGTGAAATTTATACTTTCTTTTAGAATTCAAATTTTATTTATTGTTTTATAAAAACGATTATGATTTTTAGAAACTCCAGAATTTGGCAACCACAGACTAGGTTAGTCTCATCCATGGCTGAATTTATAAGCTCTTATTTTATCTCTTAATGCCAAAGACCTCTATAAGTCTGCCTGAAGATAAGCTCTGGTGAGCAGTTTGGCAGGTGCTTAGTGTTAGATCAAAGTCCTACCCTAGTTCTTGTGGGCCCTTGGAATGCCCTGAGGCTGTCCCTACTCTCAAAGGTTGCACCCTGACCTGTGTTTCTAGGGCTAGGATTTTATACAGTTATCTAGGCTCTGCATTGTGCTTGCCTCTGTCATTTCTAGCACTTCTACTTTTACTCCAAGTCCTGACCTGGACAAGTCACTTGATTTCACTGAATCTCTGTCTCCTCATCTGTAAATCAGAAATAACAGAAATT
Source organism: Enhydra lutris kenyoni (assembly GCF_002288905.1). Classification (NCBI taxonomy): domain Eukaryota; kingdom Metazoa; phylum Chordata; class Mammalia; order Carnivora; family Mustelidae; genus Enhydra; species Enhydra lutris. The sequence continues at coordinate 26,269,367 of NW_019154111.1, forward strand.
GCTTTTCATAGTTATATGAGAATTAAAAGAGATAATATATGTAAAGCACCTAATACACAGGCAAAGGTGGACATATACTTTATAAATTTAAATTTCTTAAATTTTGGAGAAAATAATATTCAGAGATAACACAAAACTCGGATGACACAATCCCAGACAAGCCTGATTAGGAGTTCAGAAGGTGAATACCTAGCAATGCCAGTAGGACTACTCAACTAACTCTCAGAGGAACTCAGAAATGAAAGGGACAAGAAAAATCTATTGGTGTAATCTTTCAAAATAGAATGAAGTAAGGCTTAAAAAGAAAACTAGGGAGGAAAATATTCAGCAGAACATTTGAAAAAGACAAGGGGTATAGGGGAGCCTGGAAGGCTCAATCAGTTAAGCAGCTGCCTGTGGCTCAGGTCATATCTCAGGGTCCTGGGATCAAGCCTCACATTGGGCTCCCTGCTCAGTGGGGAGTCTGCTTGTCCCTCTTCCCACACCCCCACCCTGCTCATGCTCTCTCACTTTCTCTCTCAAATAAATAAATAAATAATAAAATCTTAAAAAAAAAAAGACAAAGACAAAGTAAATTAGATGACGATCAATATTAGTTATCAGTGTGATGAAGCTGACTGGTAGATTGTTACCTTAGACCCTATTAGCAGAAGTAGATTCTATAAGGGAGGTCTAGTCCTATTCCTTGGCTCAGGTCACATCTCAAGAAAAGTATTTTATTTGGTTCTAAGTGCAAACACTATCAAAAGATTACTGGTTGTCATATCTTGGGACACAGATTCCCATAACCTGAATGAATGGGAGGTAGGGGGTTCAAAGGAAATAGGCTAATTGTGGGTGTGAGAAAGTCCACTTGGTGGTCATGGTTTACTATTTGAAGGTCTCAGACAAGATCAATAGTCAAGACTGTAAAGTGCATTAAGATTGTCAGATAAAATATAGGACACCTAGTCAAATTTGAATTTCTGAACTAAAAATTACTTGTTTATTCAAAGTTCAAATTTAACTGGAAATCCTGTATTTTCCTCTGCTAACTCTGGTAAACCTATGGATATGACATAAGAAAATGGGTATTCAACAGACAGAAACACAAAGACAAGGATTGCAGGGGTTAAAAATCACATTAATTAGTGCAATACTGTAGCAAAGTAACAATCTGTCAGTATTTAGCTGATATCAATGTATTTTATTATTGACTACTGTCAGAATTTATAAAATTAAAAATCATTGACATTTAATATACTTTAAGTACTAAAACTTTTGAACGTGAGAAAAAGTTGCTTGGTTCACCCACTCTTCAGCTTCCTGTACCTAGGGTCTCTTCCAGCTGGGTTACAGAGCACAATTGTTGAGCTCCAGCTACTTCCCACCCTCTTGAACTCCCTTGAATAGAAAGAGCCCTTGGGCCCATTGTGTAGGGACAGCCTTCACTCTCTGTCACCTACTCAGCTGCCTTTCTGACAGCCTGTCCAGCTGGAACCTTACCACTTCCCTTTCCTAGAGAAGATTAGAGGGACCTCAGAGGTTTATATCTGGCAATTGCCAGTTGAGTGGTAAAGAGGGAATGAGGTGCTTTGAGATTAAGATGCCAGTGTTGGAATAAATGTAGGGAGGCAGGGCAGGGATTGAGAGATTGTACCAAAACACAAAAAGTGAATGAAACTGCTAACGGATGTCTGAAGCGAAGATTTATGACAGCATAAGTGAGCATTACAATATTATAAATGTATGGACTCCAGACCATCTCTCTGGCATGGATATCAGAGTACCAAAAACAAACAGACATTTGGTATTCAAAACTTTGAGAGCAAAGTATAAGACACCAGCAATAGCAACCAAGCTCTAATGGTGAGAAATTATACAACTAAAGGTAAGTGTGAGTACACAGATACCTACACATATCAATTACAGGCATAATAGGCAAGATTCTTCAGATAAATAGTACCAATCTCTACGTAAAGAGATTTGCTATAGGGAATTGGCTGTCAGTGATTATACAGGCTGGGAAGTCCAAAATTTGTAATCATGACTAGCAGGTTTGTGACACAGGGGAACCAATGGTGTGAATACAGTCTGAAGGCTGGCAGCCTGGAGACTAAGGATAATCAGTGGTACAGTTCCAGTCCAAAGGTCAGCAGGAAGAGACCCAGGAGAGTTGATGGTGCAGGTGAAGACAAGAGGCAATCTTCTGGAGAATTCCCTCTTGCATAGAGAAACTAGTCTTCTAGTGGGCCTTCAACTGATTGAATGAGGCCCAGCCACATTCAAGAGGGCAATGTGTTTACTTAAAGCAATTTAAATGTTAATCCCATCCAAATACCTCTTCCAAGTTGACACATCAACCATCACAGTAGGTGCATGCCACATTTTGTTTATCCACTCATCTGTGGGACTGACATTTGTGTTACTTTCACCTTTTGGCTACTGTGAACAATACTACTATGAACATGGGTGTACAAATACCTGTTTGGGTCCCTGCTTTCAATTATTTTGGATATAAACACAGAAGTGGATTTGCTGGATTATATGGTAAATCTGTTTAATTTTTTGAGGAACTGGCCTACTGTTTTCCATAGCAACTATACCAATTTACATTCCCACCAGCAGGATACAAGGTTTCCAATTTCTCCACATCTTCATCAGTGCTTGTTATTTTATGCCCCCCCCTTTTTAATAATAGCCATTCTGATAACCATCTTTCACAAGACTCTCTTACTTTTGATTCTCATTTTCCTAATGTTAGTGATGTTTAACATCTTTTTTTGTGCTTATTATCCATTTGTGTATCTTCTTTGGAGAAAAGTCTATTCAAGCTCTTTATCCATGTTAAAACTTTTTTTGGGTCCATGCATGTTAAAACATTTTTTGTTTTTCAGCTTTAGTTCCTTATATATTCTGAATATTAATCCCTTATCAGATATATGATTTAAAATGTTTTCTCCTATTTTGTGTATGGACTTCTTGTTCTCTTGTTAGTGTTCTTCAAAGCCCCAAAATTTTTACTTTTGATGAAGTCCACATCTTACCTAGTTTTTCTTTTGTCATCCATGCTTTGGTATTTTACCCAAAAATGTCTGAAAGCTTCCCCCTTATGCTTTCCCCTTCTTCTCAGAGTTTTGTATTTTGGAGTCTTATGTTTATCTTTGATCCATTTTGAGTTAATTTTTGTATATGGTAAAGTTAAAGGTTCAACCTCATTCTTTTGTATGTGGATAGGATATCCAGTTTTCCCAGCACCATTTTTTGAAAAAAGACTCTTCTTTCCCAGGGTTGGGTTTTAGGAAGAAAAGTCCTGAAGAAAATTAACCTGAGGTTAAGTTGAACAAATTTGCAATGGATAAAATATCCCACTTTTCAATTATATTGAAAACTAACTTACTGTTAATCACTTTCCTCAGTCAAAAACAATCACATATATAGTTTAAATTAGTGCCAATTTTATACTGAATATTATATTCCCTTCTTGTTCTAAAATAACCATAGGTAACATTGTGTATAAACATTTATTCTAGAACAAACATTATAAAACATGTTATTTTAGAACAACACTAAATTAGTATTGCTATTTTGTACTCAAGTGAGTACTCCTGTTCCTTTTGTGACTTTTCAGATGGGCATATTTTTTTAGCTTATTTTTTTCCATTAATCTTTTTTTCTACCAAATCCATTCTTTTACTCTCTCAAGGTCAGTTAGAATAGTTTTCTCATTTAACTGGCATATATTGAAATTCCTACCTTTAGATTATCTACACAAATGAAATAATGGGTTATACTTCCTCTCAAGAGAAGTAAGGAAGATGCTAAAGATCATTATCTTAGAAGACAGATAATTCCAATAAATGATGGATGTACAAAAGCTCTCTAATGCTGATGGTATCTAGTTCTGGCAAAAGCTTATTAAAGCCACTGGTCAAAAGTTAAACTTGCCCCAGATGGAAGAACTGGAGAGGTGTGGAGTCCTTAAGATTAATTAAATTTATTCCCTAGATATTTGTATCTCAATCTCACTTTAGGATATGGAATTTATCTAGTCTTCCTCATCTCCCAGCTAGTCGTATTACCAGCTTTTACTGCTCAGACACTGGAATGATTGTGTTTGCTCCCATAACTTTATTCTCACTGAACTTAAAATGATTTACCATATTGTTAAAAACAGAGTCCCATCATGGTTAAGAAAATAAATGATATTACAGGTGTTTTGCTTTTACTATGCTTATTGGTGCTAGTGTATTTGAAATGAAAGTTAAAAAAAAAAAAGCAAAAAACAGAGACCTAAAATTGTGCACACTATTTCAGGTGCTTAGTTTTTAAAAAACACATCCACTAAGTTTTCATGACCTGAGCCAATCTTCAGAAATCTTCAAAGTGCATTTCAGTACAACCCACCTGTGTTTATGATTTCAGAGTATCATATGTTAAACAGTTAATAAAGTGTATATTTAGCCAAGAAGTCTGTGGGGCAAATTTGTGTGTGAATCTAACTCTGCAATTAAATGAGAAGTTCAGTAGTTAGAAATGGGGCTAAATTCATCTATTCTAGTTTTAAAAAAATCTATGTAATACAGAGAGCAACTTAAAATTATACATTGAAATATATTTTGGGGGTAGGAATGACAATATTTACAAAATTTCTATTACAAAGAGAAATCAGCAAATAAGAAATCATATGTGAATGTATTTAGAAATCAGCATTACTATATGCCAAACAAATGTGTAGAAACCTCAAAACTTTTCTTTTGAATTTGATTTTAAAATAACAAAAAAGCCAAAATATTACTCTAAAATTTTGAGCAACATGAAAACTCAATGTGCACATATTTAAGACTCTGAAATGTGCTGCAGCTCTTCTGGGATCATGAAACAGTAGCAAATAAATCAGATATATAGCTACATTAATTCAGGTTGTAGTGATTAACAGATAAAGTACATGAATATTAGGTTATAAAATCATTGGCACAAACATTAAAATATTTCAATGGTCAGATTGGGGTACAGGCTAATATGAAATTGGTAGTAATGAGTTCAGAATTAGCTTTATCATGAGAAAGCTATATGTACTAGAAAGGAAATGTAATATAATAAAATAGTGGCACAGGGACTCCCTGACATAATAAATCACTTGAAGTGAAATCTGATAGGCATAGTGAGCATTTATTATAAAAGGCTTGTATATAGAGGAAAAGAGGAAAGCATACTCCAATGGTTTGCTAAATAAATAATAATTGAATAACATGGGAAAACAAAACGGAAATGAGTACAATCTTGCATTTGATTCCAGTGTACCTAAGTTTGTTATTTCCATTGAAATGTTGAAATACCCACACATTTTAAGTGTATATTAACAATTGAAGTAAAGATAAGAGCAATGAATAGGGATTTTTTTTTTTTTTTAGATTTTATTTTTTTGACAGACAGAGATCACAAGTAGGCAGAGTGGCAGGCAGAGAGAGAGGAGGAAGCAGGCTCCCCGCTGAGCAGAGAGCCCGATATTGGGCTCGATCCCAGGACCCTGGGACCATGACCTGAGCCGAAGGCAGAGGCTTTAACCCACTGAGCCACCCAGGCGCCCCATGAATAGGGATTTTAAAAAGCAGAGAAATTAGCATGAATTCTTAATATCTGGCTATCCCAGTAAGATAGGTATTATTAAAAGCAATGAACCTAAGGGCACCTGGGTGGCTCAGTTGGTTAAGCATCCAACTCTTGGTTTTGGCTCAGGCCATGATCTTAGGATGGTGAGATCTAGCCCTGCTTTGGGCTCCGTGCTGGGCATAGAGCCTGCTTAAGATTGTCTCTGCCCTTCCCTACCACCTTGTCTCTTACTCCAAAACTAAACAAATAAACAAACTCTCCTCTTTGTCGGTTTTTGTTTTGTTTTGTTTTGCTTCCGTCACTTCTTTCTCTTAAATCTTAACTTCTGCATGCAGTGCCATTTGGAAACTGATTCTCATGTTTTGGTTAATCTCTCTTAACTGGCTCTTTGACCTGAACTAATATTACAGTTAAAAACCAAACAGACAGTAGCCCATTTGCTTTTAGATCCTGACACTGTACAATGTGGAATAGTCTTAAGGTGACAGCAATTGAAAAACATCTGTGAAAGACAAGTAACATTTACTGTTTAGCTCCATTTTTTTTGGTTACCCATCCCAATGTGGACTGGCAGCTTAGCAGTGTTACGTAAGAACTTACCTACATTAAACCTTAGTTAGCAGTCTGAAGTCAGCATGCAGATGCTTCTGATTGGTTCAAAAACCTAAACAAGAATAAGAAAGGAAAATAGAATAAATCCTCAAGTTTCCAAATTTCTTTTTTTCCTCTTTCATCCCAGAATCAGTCTAGTTCACAGCCTAAAGATCACAACTGAAAACATCTTGGGTTTCTAGTATAAGGTATGAAAGAAAAACACAAAGTTTAACTTCCCTTGTTATACTAAGTTCATAAAAGCCAAATAAAATTAGACAACAATACAGGATAATCATGGACAATACTGTCACTGTGTAATTTTGCACAAATATTGTCCCATGAAGTACATCCTGAATTTCTTTCTGTGACAATAATTTTTTTAAAGCAATGATTTTCAAAGTTCAAGAAAAATCTTAACATTGTGTAGATCTGCTTAAAATATTTCTTTATCTTTCTTTCCTGGTTTCATTGATTTTTATCAACAAGTCAATTTCAACAGACTTATTTTTTACAGAAATACCTTAGTAGCTTGTTTTTATAACCCAACTAGTCAGTTTTCATGTATATATACATTGTAAAGAACTAACCTTTGCCTCTATGTCAAAATCTATGACAAATGAATATAAAGACTTATTTATTCTTCAAATAGGAAATTTTATCAATATTCAATAGGGCAAACTGATTATCAAAACAATAAATGTGATGCACTTATAATTTCAACTATTCATATATTAAAACATGGAAACATTTAGACCTTTATTTTAAAAGCTGACTGAGACAGGTGCATGCATAATTTTTAAAGGAATATTAATTTAAAACACTTCTTTCATTTGTTGTAGAAATTGAAACTTAATACTTGTAATGAAAAACACTACTCAATAATGCCAGATGAAATTTTAGCATAAATTGTAATATTTTTTATTTTGCTATTATGTCCTGGTGCTATCATCATGAATCATACATTTTTTTTAATTTTTTATTTTTTCAGCGTAACAGTATTCATTATTTTTTGCACCACACCCAGTGCTCCATGCATTCTTGAAGTACAATTTGTCTTTAAGGAGGAATATAAACGCTCTAAAAAATTACAATGCATGTGTTATGATGAATTCTGTCCTCTAGAGGGCAGTGCAGTACAAACGCAGAGGACACAATGCAAAAATTAAAAAAAACAAACAAACCCCAAACCTTAAATGTTAACCAGTATCATTTTATTCTAGTGGTAAGGACAACACAGCAACATTCTTACCATAAGCTATAATGCTAAAACTTCTGGCTGTGAGATAGAAAGTATTGCCAGTTATCCAATTATTTTGACCATGTGTCAATCCAATTTCTTTAATGGAGATTGCTTTAAAAAATAAATTTATTGACTAAATTGATCTTCTGTTGGTTGGATACAGGTCAGTAGATTTTATTTAAGAAGACAGTTGACAGAAATGGTTCTGGGCGGCAAGACTTTGCTTCAGGTTGTATGAGCTCCTTAAAAAAAAATTCTTCCTCTATATTCCCCCACACAATAGAAGGTACACACTTGATTTTATGATTTTTTTCCTACTTATGGATCTCCAAAATCCTTTTCAAAACTAAAAGTTAAACGTACTTACGGCAAATTATAAAAGCAATTATAGTTTTTATATCCTCAAGGACTGTTCTTGCAAAACTCCTAAAGCCTTTGTACTCCTGTTGGGTACTATTTAACAAATACTGAGTAATATTAAACTTTAAACTCTGGCCAACGAAGGTAAGGACATTAACCAAGCTCTAATATCATGATAAAGAATTAAAATACTTGCCAGATGCCTTATACACACTATCTTTTTTAATCCTTAAAACAGTCCCGTGATTTGGTACTAGTACTTCCCCGTTTTATAGGTGAGGGAAATGAGTCATAAAATTAAGCAACATGGTTGGTGTTTCATAGTTATTTGGCAGAAGAATTAGAAAGGAAATCCTGATCGTTCTAATGCCAAGCAGCTTTTTGTTTGTTTAGTTGACACACAATGTTACATTAGTTTCAATGATTCAACTTCTCTATATATTACACTATGTTTACCACAAGTACAGCATACAATGCTATTACAATATCATTGGCTAATAGTCCTTGTGGTGTGCCTTTTATTCCAGTACTTACTCATTCCATAATTGGAAACCTGTACCTCCCACACTCTTTCATCCATTTTGCCTATCTCCACCCTCTTCCCTCTGGCAACCATCTAGTTTGTTCCCCGTATTCATGACTGAGTCTCCATTTCGTTTGTTTATTCATTTGTTTTGCTTTTTAGATTCCACATATGAGTGAAATCATATGGTATCTCTCTTTCCCAGCTTGACTTATTTCACTTAGAATAATACCATCTAGGTTTATCCATTTTATCACAAATGGCAAGATCTTATCCTTTTTTTGGATGGTTATATGATAGTCCATTGTGTGTGTGTGTGCGTGTGTGTGTGTGTGTGTGTGTGTGTGTGTGTGTATTTTATCCATTCATCTATTCATGGATACTTAGAATGCTCCAAATCTTGGCTATGGTAAATACATGGGGCTCCTTGCTCAGTGGGGAGCCTGCTTCTCCCTCTGCCCGCCAATCCCCCTGCTTGTGCTTGCTTTCTCTCTGACAAATAAATAAATAAAATCTTAAAAACAGAACAAAATAAACAAACAAAAAACAGTGGTTCTCAAAGTACCATCCCAGATCACAGCATCGTGGGAACTCATTAGAAAGACAGTTTCTCAGGCCCCATCTCAACACCAGGAAGAAAAGGACTCTAACCCACAAGAAAATCTTATCAATGGAGAAGGCATCAACTTAGATCTGCATAACAAACCTTACTTTTATTTATATAAATTTCCAGGTTACCCATAACTGGGCTTCCTAACCCTCCTCCAACTACTCCTCTTCCCCCAAAGTTTTTCTTTTTTTTTTAGCTGAAGATTGTATTTAAGATGATGTACCACCGAAAATTACCTATTTTTCCCTGAGTATCTCCCATGTGTACATGAGGTACACATGCTCATTTTTCTATTGTCAAACTATCTTTCATTACAGGGGTCTAAGCCAAGAACTCAGAAGGGTAAAGGGGAAATTATTTTCCCTCTCCATACACTAGAATTGTCAAAGACTGAGGGTAGAATAGTGGGTGCCAGAACCTGGGGGCGGGGAGAAGGGGGACTGTTATTCAATAGGTATAAAGTTTCAGTAATGCAAGATAATTATATTGTAGAGATCTGTTCATTGTACCTATAGGTAACAATACCATATTGTACACTTAAAATTTTGATAAATGGGCAGATCTCATGTTAAGTATTCTTATGCAATACATACATATATATATATAATCAAAATTCATTCAGTTTGTACCTTGCTTGAATTTTGATTCAAACTAGCTAACTGTGAGAAGATAATTTTGAGATAACCAGGAAAGATTGAAAGAGACTGAATATTAAATAATAAGAAATTATTACTGTGATAATGCTGTTATTGTTCTATTTTTTTAAAATATTTATCTGTTAAAGATTCATAGTGAAGTACTTACAAATGAAATGACAGTATGGTGGGATCTGGCTTAAAATACTCTGTTCAAATAATAAATAAAGATGAAATAAGGATGTTGATCATTTTTGAGGCTGAGTGAGAGGTATGTGACTTTTATCATTATCCATTTTTTTTTTTAAAGATTTTATTTATTTGACAGACAGAGATCACAAGTAGGCAGAGAGGCAGGCAGAGAGAGAGGAGGAAGCAGGCTCCCTGCTGAGTAGAGAGCCCGATGCGGGGCTCGATTCCAGGACCCTGGGATCATGACCTGAGCGGAAAGCAGAGGCTTTAACCCACTGAGCCACCCAGGCACCCCTCATTATCCATTTTTGAATATGTTCAAAAATTTCCATAATTGAAGATTAAAACAAATTAATAAACAAAGGACCCCCTCTTTGCCAGAACTTTGTAAATCTTGTAATCTTGTAAATATTGCAGACTTACTGAAGAACTATAAGTATGAAATTCATCAACAAAATATTTTCAGTATATCATAATATATCATTCTTAATGTCTGTGAATTCAAGTAATATGAAGGTGCAGATAATTCAAAACTTAAACTAGACTTACCTTTGTTCACAAGGCAATGGAAATGAGCAAAATACATGGAGACGGCTTTAGTAATAGTTCATTCCAAGCCACATGATTTGAGAATCTTGAGAAAGACTGTTAGGTTCAAAGTTAGAAGCCATTATTGCCATAAGCAGTCTACTTCTTCTCTGAAGAAGAAAAAGAAAAGGAAAAAGAGGAGGAGGAAAAAAGAAAAAAAGCTGGCATCACAAAGTTACCTGTTCATGTCTCAAGCTGTTTACCTGACTGTTTGCAGTGCTCGTCAGAAAAGCATATGGACATTCCCACCATGTCCTGAGGGTCAGGCTATCCACCTGGTGTTAGTGACCCCTGGTTATTTGTCTTCTGTAGCTAATTTTTTAGCTCACATCAATTTGGGACTTGGACAGTCTGGGTATCCAGCCTCAGTGTCTCAGCCATCTAGCCCCTTATGGAGACATCCCTTCCATGTCCTAGGCCAAACTCTGGTGTGTTCTTGCCAATTCAGAGCTGATAGCACAAAAGGTTGATTTGCATGTTACTCATAAATTACTTAGCCAGGACATTTAATATGTTTACAGATCTGCTTCAGTATTTTCCTTACATCAGCCTGACTTGAAAGAGCTGAAACTAATTCTAACCAGGCAAAATTTGTTTTTATAATTGTTACTGTTTCTGTTTGCTTGACAGTTGCTTTCTTGGTGGGATGAACACTAATGGGTATTGTCCAAGATACTGTTACTTTAAATCTAATTCTATGCTTTACTAAGTCTTATTAAAATAAATATCCATGTGCACTGCTTTTATGAATTTGACTACCATAGATATGTCATAGCCATGGAATCATGTAGTATTTAATCCTCTGTTGCTGATTCATTTTACTTAACATAATGTCCTTCAAGATCATCCATGCTGTAGCAAAGAGCAAGAATTATTTCTGTTTTAAGTCTGAATAATGTTACTTTCCATGTATACACCACATTCTTTTTCCATTCCTTTGTTGATGGATGCATGGTTTGTTTCCATAAATGGCTACCGTGACTATGCTGTGGTAAACATGGGAATGCAGACATCTCTTAGAGATGGGAGTAAAGGAAGTTGTTCAATGAGAATGAATTTTCAATTGTGGTAGATGAACAACTTCCAGAGATCTCTGTACAATATAGTGACTATAGTTACCAATATAATATTAAATACTTCAAAATTAATTAAGAGGGTAGATCTCATGTTAAGTATTCCTACCATTTAAAAAAGAAACATAAGCAAAACGGTCTTTGGAACATGTTGGATTATGTTTATTAATTTGATTATATTGATAGCATGGGTCTTTGTATATGTCCAAACTCATCAAAGTCTGCATGTTAATGTGTGCAGTTTTTTTTTATACATCAATATACCTCAATAAAGCTGTTTTTAGAAATGGCTGCTCTAAAAAATAAAATAAAATAAAATAAAATAAAATAAAAATAATTCATGGGCTTATTTCTTTGCCAATGGTACCACACAGAGTACCTCATATATGCCAAACTTGGTACTAGGTGAATGGAAATAAAAAGATCATTAAGACATGACCTCTCCCTTGAGAATTTTGCAGTTCATCTTGGGATCAGGTTGATGGTGGGACATGGTAGAACACAGCCATGTTAATGTTGGGGAAGAAAAATTTTACTCTCCCCTTCAATGTTCTCACTGGTCAAAGAAATCAATTGGTATGAAACAGATTAACAGGGAAAAGGAAATTTAATTACATGTGCATGGAGGTCCAATAATAAAATTGAGACCCAAGAAGTGACCAAGGCATGCAGTTTTGACACATATTAGAGAAAGAAAATAAATCTGTGAAAAACTGACAAAATAAATACATGTTTTGGAGCTTCAATTAGTAAAGAATTCTAAACGGAATTTGGACTGGCATAGTAAATCAGTGAAAGTCACAAGATTTGTTTATATAGGTTTTTATATTTTAATTTTGTTTCTATATTGTTATTTGGCTCTTTATATAGGCTTCTTTGGCCTTGAATTCCCTATCTCAGATGATAAGGATGACTCTCTACCTCCTGGTACAGGGCGGGTACTTTTCACATGTGAGGTTCGTGTCCTGCTTTCTGCAGACAAAGGAGGGTCAAAGTGTCCATTTGGCATTGGCTATTTCTTAAGTAATCTTAATTCAAAATAATCAATATGCCAAAGTGGCATATTTTGGGGCTGCTTGCCCTGAGCTCCAGCATAAACAAATAACTGTAGTGGAATACAATAAGTATGTCCAGGAATAGTGCAGATAATAAACAAACCAACAAACAACACTTAGAAATATCGGTGTATTACAAGTGCCCTATGACCTTTGGCAAATGAGGTAAAGAGAACAAATGTCCCAAAGTTTCAGAATGCATACATTATTCCCATAAATATATGTGAATAAAAAGTTATAGCTGCAATGTATAACATGGTAACCACTGGCCATGTGTGGCTATTTACACTTAAATTAATTAAAATTACAGTAAATAAAAAAGATCAGTTTCTTATGGGCACTAGCTATATTTGAAGTGCTTAACAGCTATATGTGTTTACTGGTTACTGTATTGAATAGCACAGGACATCACCATCATTGCACAAATTTCTGTCGGACAGCACTAATTTATAGTGTGAAGATTGTTAATAGTCCCTCTTAGACTCTAACGTGCATAAGAATTACCTGAGTATCTTGTTTAAATGTTAATTTTGATTAAGAAGGTCTGGAGTGGGACCTGAGATTCTGCATTGCTAATGGGCTCCTGGGTGACACTGATGATCTGTAGACCATTTGGGTAGCAAGGGTCTATACTATTACATTAACCTTAACAAAAATGTAATGTGTCAAAGGGACTTTGTCAAACCTCCTTTGCTCTGAAGCAGTATTTCTTTAATGGAGACAAAAAAAGATGATTACTATGCACTTAATAGAAAGAATTTTTCGTCTAAAATATTGGAGGTTGTATTCTACAACTCAGTTATACAATAATAAGGTCTACATGTCCCTACATTTTAAAAAAACCTCAGTTCTGAAACATAAAGTGTAACAAAAATTTCTGTGCTTTAACTATGCACAATCCATATCCTTCCCCCTCTGATTTTTGGCATTCATTAATCTACAAAAAGATCAAATAGTCTCAAATAATTTTAAATTAAATTGAAATTTATTTATCCATTAGAAAATTTGAATACATTTAACTACTACTCTAATAATGCCACCTGCAGTCTTCTATTTTGATTACTTCATTTCTTTTTTTCCTTCAGATACATATATTTTTTATTTAAATTCAATTAATTAATATATAATGTATCATTAGTTTCAGAGGTAGAGGTCAGTGAATCATCTGTCTTATATAATACCCAGTGCTCATTATGTCACATGCCCTCCTTAATGTCTATCACCCAGTTACCCCATTTCCCCACTCCCCTCTCCTCCAGCAACCCTGTTTCTTTCCTATGATTAAAAGTCTGTTATGGGTTGTCTCTCTCTCTGATTTTGTCTTCTTTAACTTTTTCCTCTCTTCCTCTCTGATCCTCTATTTTGTTTCTTAAGTTCCACATTGAGTGAAATCATATGATAATTATCTTTCTCTGATTGATTTATTTCACTTAGCATAATATCCTCTAGTTCTATTCCTGTCAGTGCATGGCAAGATTTCATTTTTTTCATGGTTAAGTAATATATATATTACTTAACCATTACCTGAGTATCTTGTTTAAATGTTAATTTTGATTAAGAAGGTCTGGAGTATTTTATATATATATATACATACATACATACATATAAAACCTCAACTCTTCTTTATCCACTCATGAGTCAATAGGTATCTGGGCTCTTTCCATAGTTTGGCTGTTGTGAACATTGCTGCTATAAACCCTGGGATGTAGGTGGGATGTAGGTGCCCCTTCAGATCACCACATTTTTATCTTTGGGGTAAATACCCAGTAGTTCAACTTTTTGAGGAAACTCCATCCATACTATTTTCCAGAGTGGCTGTACCAGGTTGCATTCCCACCAACAGTCTAAGAGAGTTCCGCTTTCTCTACATCCTCACCAGCATTTGTTTTTTCTTGACTTGTTAATTTCAGCCATTCTGGCTGGTGTGAGGTGGTATCTCATTGTGGTTTTGAATTGTATTTCCCTGATGCCCACTGATGATTGAGCATTTTTCATGTGTCTGTTGGCTATGTTTATGTGTCCTTTTTTTTTTTTTTAAAGATTTTTATTTATTTATTTGACAGAGATCACAAGTAGGCATAGAGGTAGGCAGAGAGAGAGAGTGGGGAAGCAGGCTCCCCGCTGAGCAGAGAGCCTGATGCAGGGCTTGATCCCAGGACCCTGGAATCATGACCTGAGCTGAAGGCAGAGGCTTTAACCCACTGAGCCACCCAGGTGTCGTTTGTATGTGTTCTTTAAAGAAATGTTCATATCTTCTGCCCATTCCTTGACTGGAGTGTTTGTTCTTTGGGTGTTGATTTCGATAAGTTCTTTATAGATTTTGGATACTAGCCCTTTAACTGATAAGACATTTGCAAATATCTTTTCCCATTCTGTTGATTGTCTTATAGGGTTTTTGTTTTGTTGTTTGTTTGTTTTTTTGGTGTGTTTGTTTTTGTCTTATAGTTTTGTTGACTCTTTCCTTTGCTGTGCAAAAGCTTTTTTATGTTGATGAAGCCCCAATAGTTCATTTTTGCTTTTGTTTCCATTGCCTTTGGAGATGTGTCTAGCCAGAAGTTGCAGCTAAGGTCAAGGAGATTGCTGCCTGTGTTCTCCTCAAGGATTTTGATGGATTCCTGCTTCACATTTATGTCTTTCATCATTTTGGGTCTATTTTTGTGTGTGGTGTAAGGGAATGGCCCAGTTTTATTCTTCTGCATGGTGCTGTCCCCACACCAATTGTTGAAGAGACTGTCTTTTTTCTGTTGGATGTTCTTTCCTGCTTGGTTGAAGATTAGTTAACCACAGAGTTGAGAGTTCATTGCTGAGTTCTGTATTCTGTTCCATTGATCTATGTGTCTGTTTTTGTGCCAGTACCATATTGTCTTGATGATTACAGCTTTGTAATAGAGCTTGAAGTCCAGAACTGTGATGGTTTTCTTTTTCAACATTCCTCTGGCTATTCAGGATCTTTCCTGGCACACACATTTTAGGATTGTTTGTTCCAGCTCTGTGAAAAATGTTGATGGTATTTTGCCAGAGATCACACCGAATGTACAGATTGTTCTAGGTAGCATAGACATTTTAACAATATCTGTTCTTCCAACCCATTTGCCTGGAACATTTTTCCATTTCTTTGTGTCTTCCTCAGTTTCTTTCATGAGTGTTCTATAGTTTTCTGAGTACAGATCATTTGGTTCTTCGGTTAAGTCCCTTTCTAGAAATCTTATGGTTTTGGATGCAATTGTAAATTGGATCAACTCTTAATTTCTATTTTTTCTGTCTCATTGTTAGTGTATAGAAATACAACTGATTTTTGTGCATTGATTTTACAACCTGCCACGTTGCTGAATTCCTGTATGAGCTCTAGCAATTTTGGGTTAGAGTCTTAGAGGTTTTCCACATACAGTATCATGTCATCTGCAAAGCGTGAGAGTTTGACTTCTACTTTGCCAATTTGTGTGCCTTTAATTTCTCTTTGTTGTCTGATTGATGAGGCTAGGACTTCTAGTACTATGTTGATCAACAGTGGTGATAGTGGACATCCCTGCCATGTTCCTGGTCTTAGGGGAGAAGCTCTCAGTTTTTTCCCACTGAGAATGATATTCTCAAAATCCATGGGCTCTTGGTATATGACTTTTATGATATTGAGGTATGTTCCCTCTGTCCCTACACTGTGAAGAGTTTTGGCCAAGAAAGGATGCTATACTTTATCAAATGCTTTTTCTGCATCTATTGAGAAGATCATATGGTTCTTGTCCTCTATTTTATTAATGAAGTGTATTACATTGACTGGTTTGCAGATGTTGAACCACACTTGCAGCCCAGGAATAAATCCCACTGGTTGTGGTGAATAATCCTTTTAATGTCCTGTTGGATCCTATTGGCTAGTATCTTGGTGAGAATTTTTGCATCCATGTTCATCAGGGATATTGGTTTGTAATTCCCTATTTTTGGTGGGGTCTTTTTCTGGGTTTGGGATCAAGATAATGCTGGCCTCATAGAAAGAGTTTGGAAGTTTTCCTTCCATTTCTAGTTTTTGAAACAGCTTCAGAAGAATAGGTATTAATTCTTCTTTAAATGGTTGGTAGAATCGCACTGGGAAGCCATCTGGCCCTGGACTCTTGTTTGTTGGGAGATTTTTGATTACTGCTTCAATTTCCTGGCTGGCTATGTTTCTGTTCAGGTTTTCTATTTCTTCCTGTTTCAGTTTTGGTAGTTTATGTCTCTGGGAATGCATCCATTTCTTCCATATTTTCAAATTTGTTGGCATATAGTTGCTTGTTATATGTTCTTATAATTGCATTTCTTCAATGTTGGTTGTGATCGCTCCTCTTTCATTCATGATTTTATTTATTTGGGACCTTTCTCTTTTCTTTCTGATAAGTCTGGCCAGGGGTTTATCAAGCTTATTAACTTTTTCAAAGAATAAGCTTCTAGTGTTGTCGATTGTTATACTGTCCTTTTGGTTTCTATTTCATTGATTTCTTCTCTAATCTTTATAAATTCCCTTCTCCTACTGGGTGTAGGCTTTATGTACTATTCTTTCTCCAGCTCCTTTGGGTGTAAGGTTAGGTTGTCTATCTGAGACCTTTCTTGTTTCTTGAGAAAGCCTTGTATTGCTATATGCTTCCCTCTTAGGACTGCCTTAGCTACTTCCCAAAGGTTTTGAACAGTTGTATTTCATTTTCATTTGTTTCCATGCATTTCAAAATTCTTCTTTTATTTCCTGGTTGACCCATTCATTCTTCAGGAGGATGCCCTTTAGCCTCCATACATTTGAGTTCTTTCCAACTTCCTTCTTGTAATTGAGTTCAAGTTTCAAAGCATTGTGGTCTGAAAATATGCAGGGAATGATACCAATCTTTTGGTACCAGCTGAGATCTGATTTGTTAACCAGTATGTGATATATTCTGGAGAAAGTTCCATGTGCACTCGAGAAGAATGTGTATCCTTTGTTTTAGCATGGAATGCCCTCAATATATCTTTGAGATCCGTCTGGTCCAATGGGTCTTTCAAAGCCCTTATTTCTTTGTTGATCTTCTGCTTAGTTGATCTGTCCGTTGCAGTGAGTGAGGTGTCAAAGTCCCTTATTATTATTGTATTATTATCAATGTTTCTTTAATTTTGTTATTAATTGGCTTATATAATTGGCTGCTCTCATGTTAGGGGCATAAATATTTACAACTATTACATCTTTTTGTTGGATAGACTCTTTAATTATGATATAGTGTCCTTCTTCATCTCTTTATTAGAGTCTTTGATTTATAATCAAATTTGTCTGATATAAGGATTCCTACCCCAGCTTTCTTTTGATGTCCACTAGCATGATAAATTGTTTTCCACCCCATCACTTTCAATTTGGAGGTGTCTTTGGGTCTAAAATGAGTCTCTTGCAGACACCATATCAACAGGTCATGCTTTTTTATCCAATCTGATACCCTGTGTCTTTTGATTGGGGCATTTAGCTCATTTACATTCAAATTAACTATTGAAAGATCTGAATTTAGTGCCATTATATTACTTGTAAAGTCATTGTTCCTGTATATTGTCTCTGTTCCTTTCTGGTCTATATTACTTTTGGGATTTCTCTTCACTTAAAGGATCCTCTTTAACATTTCTTACAGGGCTGGTTTAGCGATCACAAATTCCTGTAGTTTCTGTTTGTCCTGGAAGCTTTTTTCTCTCCTTCTGTTTTGAATGACATCCTGGCCAGATAAAGTCTTTTTGGCTGAACACTGAATATTTCAGGCCAGCTCTTTCTAGCCTTCCAAGTCTCTGTGGATAGATTTGCTGCCAGTCTAATGTTTCTACCCTTGTAGGTTACAGAACTCCCCCCCAACCTCCCAGTTGCTTCCAGAATTTTCTCTTTGTCTCTCAGATTTGCCAGTTTCACTATTATATGTCGAGGTGTTGACCTATTTCTATGGATTTTGAGGGAGTTTCCCTGTGCCTCCTGGACTTGAATGTCGGTTTCCTTCTCCAGGTTAGGGAAGTTCTCCACTATAATTTGCTCAAATATGCCTTCTGCTTCCCTCTCTCTTTCTTCTTCAGGGATCCTAATTTTTCTAGTATTTTGCTTGATGGTTTCACTTTTCTCTTGAATTCTCCTCCCTCATGATCCAGTAGTCATTTATCTCTCTTTTTCTCAGCTTTTTTATTCTTTATCATTTTGTATTCGATATCACTAATTCTCTCTTCTACCTCATTTATCCTAATAGAGCCTCCATTTTTTATTGCATCTCATTAATAGCCTTTTTAATTTCCGCTTGATTAGATTTTTGTTCTTTTATTTTCCCAGAAAGGGATTCTCTAGTGTCTTTTATGCTTTTTCAAGCTGAGCTAGTATCTTTATAATCATTATTCTGAACTCTAGTCCTGACATCTTTCTATGTCTGTACTGATTAAGCCCCTGGCAGTCAGTAGTGCTTCTTGTTCTCTGTTTTAAAGTCTTGTCATTATTACAGAAAGTGGTTAACTTTCTATTGGTAGAATTGAGCTATACTGTTCTTGGATCTCTTGGTGAGTATGTAGGTGTTCAGAATGATTTGATAGCTATCTAGCTGAATTTCTGAGACCAGATGAAACTAAGATCTATTCTCCACCATCTTGGACAAGTCAAATTGATTACTTCATTTCAAAGCTTTGCTTTTCTTAGTTTTTTTTTTTTGTTGTTGTTGTTTTGTTTTCAGTTATTGTAAGTATAGTGGATCTCATAAAAATAATTTAAGCTTAAAATAGGGGATTCATTCTTGTTCCAAAAAATAGGGCTATAATTATTATTAAGGAGAACATGAAAAGTGAAAATAGCTCTAATTCCTTAGTACTAACAGAATGTATGCAACTTCTATTCCTGTTCCCATTTATTGTCTCATTAAATTCAACTAGGAAGTAGCATTCTGTCAATTCAAAGCATCTATTTCCCTAAAAAAGATCAGATATAATTTCAGTTACCTATTCAGTATTTCAGTACTGACATATCTCTCTGGAAAATTCTTAATTATGTTTTGATGTTGCGCACTGTTTATCAGTAGGGCTTCTAATCCAATGCAAAAACAAACAAAAAACAACACACCAAAGTAAAATAAAACAAAATAAACAAAAATGGGATTCTTTTCATTCTTCTTTTACTTTGAAAGTATGTAGACTTTTAACTGTTCCATAATTTCTTAGAGACATTCCAGTTTCCTCCAATTGGGCTTTAATGACCTTACATTATTCATTTAAAAAGCCCATGTAATAATATATACCTAAGGAAAAAAATTTACTAACCATTGAATCACAGGGAACTTATAAAGTCATATTATATATTTCCCATCTCTACTGAAATTACCCAGATTAAAAAGCTACCACAAGCAGGGGTCTTGTTTCCTACTAATATGTTTAAAAGATGATGCATTTCCAATTGCTAACTGGCTACTTAGAATCTTTCCAGTCCTATAATTTACTGATTTGAATGAATACTATGAAAAGGAAAGAGGGTGTTCACAGGAATAGAGCCCATTATGGCTAGATGTGAGAAGGTTAACATCAATCTTTTAATGAGAGAAGAAATGCTTGGGGTGGTATGGAGAGCCTTGCTGTTATTTGTTTTTCTTATCCAGTTAAGTTTGAAATCATTCTGTTTTTTGGTTTTCTTTTAGCTGTGTAGATTAGAAGGACCTTGTGGACCAAAATTCCTATGCTTATATTTGCCCACCCAAAACCAGAGCATAAAGAATTCTACTTCATTTCCTTCTCACTTTAATCAATGAACATAGGCCATCTTAGTATGAAAATAAGGATGAACAGCAATAATGGGAAGCAAGGCATAATGGAAAAGAGACCAGAGGTGGTGGGAAGGAAGCAAGCAAGCCAACACCCCCCACCGAAAATTGTGTCTTTACAGGTGAAAAAACTCAGAGTAAATTGATTATTAAATTAGGGTTCCTGAGTAGTCTGCTTGTTGTTCTTAGGAATAGGTAGAAGAGAAGGTTTGAGATTGGTAGAATTCCTCTTCTCTACCTGTGTTGGGTTGTTATTGTTTCAATCTATATTAATCATTTTATGATGGAGAAATAATTCCTGTAAGAGTATAATTTTCAAAATGATTGACTTATTTGTGATATAGGGAGATGCTCTGTCAAATTCACTGACTCGCTAAAGGAGATAATGGTTCTTTACAATTAATTGTTATCAGAAACCAGAACAGAAGACAATATAAAATCAATTTCTTCAAGTCCTCAATAAGTGCAATAAAATGTTACCCTGCTCCTTCAGTGAATGACCTGGTTTCACAACCAGATCAAACAGAACAAGTGTGGATCAGCAATCAGGATTTCCAGTATGATCTAATAATTTTTATATTAAGGGCACCTGTGAGATACAATATTAATAATTCAGGGATTGCAGATATCCTTATTTTCTCTGAAGAATATGCCATCTAGTATGTTTAATAGCTGGTTCTCCTTATGCAAGTGTGTATCTGCACATACTTTGTTTTGAAAGGTTTCTTAAGTTTCTACCAATCCAATAGTAATTTTTCTACTGATCTATCAAGGTGCCACTTCAACATTTCAGGAGTTTAATGATAAAGAAACAGATTACTTAGAGGACAAGGAGAGAGATTCTTCATAGATAAAATGAAGAAGCCAAGATATTTGGCCAGGATCCTGAAGCCAAAACCTAAGATTTGAGAAAGATAAGAAGAGAGGAGTGGGCAAAGCCTTTTTCTTTATTATTAGCAAAGACTTTAACCCAAACTCCCATAAGTAGACAGCTAGGTTAGATGACTTAAGAGATACCTGGCTTACATTGATTGGTATTTGTTTTTAGTTCATTTACTCTTGTCTAAAAGACCTGGATAATGACTTCTTTTCCTTGGGTGATAATCTGAATCCTGCATAGTTTTCTCAAAATAGGAAACTCCTTCCAAACAGGAAGTAGCCCAGTCTAATTTCTAATTTCACCTTACCTTAGCAACCAAGTGTAAAGCAAATGTAATGAACATTCATGTACAAATATTTTTCTGGATACACATTTTAACCTATTAAGATAAATATTTAGAAATGGCAATGCTGTATGATATGGTAAGTACACATTGAACTTCAAAAGATACTGCCAAACTGTTCTCTAAAGTAATTGCATCATTTAATTAACCCCACCAGCAGTGTAGAGAGTTCTAACTACTCCACATCTTCAACAGCGCTTGTTATATTAAGTGATATTTGGCAACAGGTGAATGGTTAAACACATTTTGTGTATTACTATAATTACTGCTCAGCAACAAAAGGAAATAAACAAACAACATGGATATACCTAAAAAACATTCTGCTATGTGAAATAACCCAGACACAAAAGGACACACAGTACATGAGTCCATATTTTTAAAGTTTTAGAATGATCAGAACTAGGGCACCTGGGGGCTCAGTTGGTTAAGCGTCTGACTCTTGATTTCAGCTCAGGTTATGATCTTGGGGGATTGTGGGATTGAGCCCTGCATTGGGCTCCCTACTCAGCATGGAGTCTTCTTGTCCTTCTTCCTCTGCTCCTCCCCCACTCATTGTCTATCTCTCTTAAATAAATAAATAAGATCTTTTAAAAAAAGAGAATAGTCAGAACTAATCTACAGTTAACAAAAGGCATATTACTGATTGCCTGAGGGAGAATGTATGTGGTGGAGCTGGGGGGATGACTGGGAAGGGCACAAAAATATTATAGATACATACGTTCTATATCTTGAGTGAGACAATAGTTGCATAGGTACAGACATGTCAAAACTTATCAAACTGTATATTTTAAATGGGCATATTAACTTATATACATTATATCTCAATATAGTTTTTTAAAAACTGAAGAAAATCAATATAGATCTGAAAGTTAAAGATGAGGAGAAGCCAGAAAAAACAAATGCAAAAACAAAACAAAAATATTTTTAAAAATTAACAAAACAGGGACACCTGGGTGGCTCAGTGGGTTAATGCCTCTGCCTTCAGCTTGGGTCATGATCCCAGGGTCCTGGGATCGAGCCCCTCATCCAGCTCTCTGCTCAGCGGGGAGCCTGCTTCCCCCTCTCTCTCTCTGCCTGCCTCTCTGCCTACTTGTGATCTCTGTCTGTCAAATAAATAAATAAAATCTTTAAAAAAAAATTAACAAAACAAAAAAATAAAAAAAAATTAAAAAACCTATCTTGTAGCTGAGTGGGCTTCAAGGACTCTTGAACACCCTGCTCCTCAAATGTGGAATGGGGAAGGGAAACATAAGTAGTCACTTGAAGCCAAGTCTGTCAAAATCAGTTGACAAGATGGGTGTCTTAAGCTATTGAGGTAGGGAAGACTCTAAGAAGCGTAGGAAGGAAATCTCCAAAATTAACTTCCTCTGGTTTATACAATTGCTTTGACTGAATCTAGTGGCAATAACCTCTTCTACTGACATTGTTTCTTTGTTCTCTTTGGTTTTAAATATTTGAAAAGTTATGTCACTTGGACCCACACTGCTGTTTGCATTGTTTTGACTGATCTCTTTAACCAGTCTCTCCCATTAGTCCTTGTTTTTGTGTGCAATTTCCCAATTTTTCTTTTGAGATATCATAACAGATCCTTGAAAATCTCTCTGACATTGGTATATTCAAATATCTATTTTCCTAAAGTGCCTAATAAAGCAAATCTAGTAATATACATTTTTATTATGATTTAGGACATAAAAATTAGGGCTTGAGAATGCATTTTTCAGTTATAGTTTTGAAATCATTCTTATGTTTTAGCTAGAAAATATTGAGAAACATTTAGTTGTATATGGTTCAGTAATACATTTTCAGAAATAAACCTTACTGAATGTGGTATAAATATGAAGTTAAACAGATTTATATTTATTGTATCAAGAAACAAATATAAAATATTGACTATGTATTTATATTTCCATCTAAAGAATACTATATCTGTGTCATTTGTGGTCTATTTACTTAAAGCACTTGTGTGTTTATGTATAAATATTATCTTTGCATTTTTAAGTATCTAAATATGGATACATTATCAACATAACTTTTGGATTTGCCCTTATTTTTTCAGTGTGAGTGGAAAATTATTCAAGATTAGAGAAAAACACCATTGATCCTTGTTTTCCTACTTCAGATTCTTAATTTACCTTGCATGATACTCAGGCTTCATAAGTGATGAAGTGAAAGGAAGAATTATTTTAGTTTCAAAAATCACTGGATTCAGAGTTTTAAATCTAAGACTATTTAATTATTGAAACTCAGTCTTTATTAATGCTATGTACAAATAAAATTTAAGATTGATACAAAATATTTTTATCAATTCCCATTTTCCTTAAATGACATGTACACATCAAGTGACTGTATTTTATTATTTATCAATTATTTGCTAAATAATATGGTATTGCTTGCATTCTTTATTTCTAGTTCTGTCATTTTCCTTGCAAAGTCAATCCAGTCTAACACTTGAAGAAATAAAAAAAGATAAATGGTGTATTTATTTTTCCCCTCTACCCAAATACAACCCAATCCTGATGACTGCTTTATGTTGAATTTGTTGTATATACACATTATTTAATACTCTGAGCTTTGTAGGGACATTAAAGAAGAATAAATAAGGAGGAAAATATAAAGGCAACATACAACCAACAATGAAGAAAATTCTGAGTCAACCATGTTTGTGTAAGAGATCAAAGAAGAAGAAATTTATCACTTAGACATCTCATTCAATTACACTGATTAAGAATATAAGAATTGAGTCAGTGCCTTGGAAGTCAGATTTCCTGAAGTTACTATTATTATTTTGGTTCCCAATTACCTTAAGAAAATCTATCTAGATTGTGTATATTAGATTATTTATAATAGGTCAGCCAGGTAACAGTTTTGAAGTAGTTGTCCTTGCCAACAACATGTATGATCTTGGTAGGCATTCAGTTGGCAAAACAGGACAAATGTAATATCTCAATGTTCTGAAAAACAATCATGTAAGATACTTGTTAGTGAAGTGTATCATGCATGCTGAGTGTTATAGTGGACTGTAAAGCACATCACCATTTATGAAGTGTGTTCTAATTTCCAGTTCAAAATAGAAGAAAATAAATATAATCACAATATAATTTTTGCATATAATTCAGTATTTAATATGTCTTAAAATTATTAGAATAGATAAGGTTTTTGTTTGTTTTAAGTAGGCTCCACACCCAATGTGGAGCCCAACGTGACTGAGATCAAGACATGAGCTGAGATCATGAGTCATATACTTAACCAACTTAGCCACCCAGGCACCCCTAGGTAAAGGTTTTTCAAAAGTTTTCTTCTGCCATTTAGCCCATACAATTTAAGTATAAAGGTAATTTTAATCAGTCTTTGCATATTTTTTGATTAGCTCATCCTTCTCTAATTATTACATTAGTTGAAGTTCTCATTAAATCTTCTGCTTCTTATCTCTGCAGGACAGTATCATAATGATATGAAGGACACTTAGAGGACTAAGGAGATAGTGATTTATAATTTATAATTTAATATGACAAACTGATGTTTCATTTATTATGATGAAACCTTTTGGGAAAAGACAACTCACACTTTAAAAATATATGTATTAGTAAGTATAATTTAAAAAATCACAAATGAATACTATTATAACTTGTATATTCCCAAACTCTTCAGCCTTAGGGAAGGATACTCTTTCTTTAGTACTCAACTAAAACCCCCAACTCTCCTCTGTATGTTGCCAGAAGTCCAGTGCTCTCTCTAAGTGCTGTATTTTATCAGGTATTTGTTCACATTTTAACATCATTGACGTAGGATGTATTTTACAGCCACTGAAATCTTCCAATCATTAATCATTGCCAGCCAGGCAGCAGTTACAGGATTGCTATCACCGTCATCACTCGTGTGATTTTGGTAGATATTCCTGATGGCAAATCTGGCCAATGTAATGTCTCAACACTCTGAACATTTGATTGTAAGGACAATTGGAGGAAGCAATATAAGCTATGTTTTTGGTACACAATCTTTCTCATGAAGCTTGTATCAGGTGATTCTGATGCAAAGAGTTCAAGGCGTTACATTAAAGAAAAAAAAAAAAAACTGCTGTAAAGCCTGTATATCAAATAAGAAAAAATAATCCAGTAACGTATTACAATAGATGCCACAAATGGTTTGACAGTTTGCCAGGGTAGCTGAATATATAGTCCAAAAATTAGCAGATTTTGATAAAAATAATTTAAAACACTTTTAGGCACCTAATGGACAAATTATTCCTTACTATTTAGTGATCTTCAGAGAGATAAAAGTCTTAGTATAATAATTTAATTACATTACTTGGGAAAATGTCAGTTATTTAAAATGTATGTAGACAGAACATCAATCTTGGTCATATAACTAAATTTAGTGTTCAGTGGAAACTGAATTTCAGTAATTATTATCATTTTATAGCTAAAACATTGTCAATTGACTTTTCAAAATATTCAGGTCATGTTTGATGCATACAGATACTGTCATTAACATACATAGTATGCTCTCAGCAATGAAATATTTTTAACATTGAAAGATGTGTGTTTGTCATAAAAAATGTTAAGAATTTTGTATATCTTTTTATTCATTTATGTAATAAGTGAACAAATCTATAACTGTGTAACTTTGCCAATTAAGAGAGTATATTATTTTATTCAAAATTATATTTAAAAAATTATTTTTCTCAGTTCTGCGTCAACATCAGGTTTCCATATTTATGCATCAGGTATCAATTGAGTCCCTTCTCTGTGCAAGGCACTGAGTTAGAATCTATAATGGACAAAATGTCCTTGCTTATAATAGAGAAAAAAAGAGAGGAATTTTAACATATAGAACAGATATTATGCTTGGCTGCTGTAGTTTCTTTTTCTTATTTCCATAGGACGCCTGGGTGGCTCAGTTGGTTAAGCAGCTGCCTTCAGCTCAGGTCATGATCCCGGCGTCCTGGGATCGAGTCCCACATCGGGCTCCTTGCTCATCGGGGAGCCTGTTTCTCCCTCTGCCTCTGCCTGCCATTCTGTCTGCCTGTGCTTGCGCTCTCTCCCTCTCTCTCTCTGACAAATAAATAAATAAAATCTTTAAAGAAAAAAAAAAAGAAATAAGAAGTATAATTTTTAGAACATGAATATTAAATGAGGCATCAATTCACCTTTTAGACTCTCCATTACTTTATCTGTAAAACTGGAAAAAAAATAACCTACCTTGCAAGGTTGTTGAGATATGAGAATAAATGAGATAATGCATGCAGCTCATAGTAGGTCCTATTGTTACTATTATTGTGTAGACTATTACTACTTTTAGTGTAGGATATTCTGTGCTTTGAAATGCCAGGATATCAGAACTGCAGTCATTTCTTGAGGAAATGTGTTTCAGTCCCTGGAAAATTATTCTGAGATTTCAAGAGGGTGAGCACAAAGTGGATTAATGAATTAAGACATGAACAGACTTCTGAAGTACAGTCTTTAAAACAGAAATTTTCACATGTGCATTGAATTGTGTCACTGTGAAAAATAGCACAGCATCAAAATAAATTCATTGCCCCTGGGTCCATCAGTTTAGTTTAGCGTTAACCAAACCCGGGGAGTTAATTTCTCTGTGCTGAGCCACTGTATTAAACTTTTTAACCAATTTGCATTTTATAACATGGAGTCTTAAATAAATTTTTCAGATTTCTGACTGATGGATATAGTATGCCCTGAAAATGCAAGAAGTAATTTCTGACTGAGGACTAGCTTTGTTTGATAACATCACTTTTATATAGCAGGAGAAATTAGGTGGGTTAAAAATAATAGCTTCGTCCCTATTTCTTAAGATGTGCTCATGCTTGCTTATGCGCTCTCTCTCTCTCTATATATATATATGTGTGTGTGTGTGTGTGTGTGTGTGCACGTGCGCACGTGTGTGTGTGTGTGTGTGTGTTTATTTATTTTACAGAAAGAGAGAGCATGTGCAAGCTCAGGGGGGAAAGACAGAGGGAAATGGAGAGAGAGAATTTCACTGAGATTCTCCACTGAGAATCCCCACTGAGCCCCACATGATGCTTGGTCCCATAATCCTAAGGTTATGACCTGAGCTGAAATCAAGAGTTGGATGCTCAATTGACAGAGCCACCCAGGCACCCTAGAAAAATATATTTTCAAAAAGTTTCATCAGGGGCTTCTGGATGGTATAGTTGGTTAAGCATTTGACTCTTGGTTTTGGCTCAGGTAGTGATCTCCTAGCCCTGGGATCAAGCCCTGTATTGGGCTCTGGACTCAGTGTGAAGCTGACTTGAGATTCTCTCTCCCTCTCCCTCTGCCCCTCCCACTCATCTATCTCTCTAAAATAAATATATAATCTTTAAAAAATAAAATGAAATAAAAAGTTTTGTTAAAACCCAAGTTTGTAATACTAAAACTTTTTTGGCCAACTATTTTTGTCCTCCTGAAAACCTTTAACATTCTATTTTTTGTAAATATTTCCTCCATATTTGTATATTTGCAATATAGAAAAACGACTAGTTATCTCTCTTGCTGTCTTTTAGTCTCTTTCTCCTTTTATCTGTCATTTGTATTTTTTTTTTAATTTAACTAAGCCCACGTCTCAATGGAATCCATTACATTTTTTAGGACTGCAACAATATCAGTTTTTAAACAAAAGTATTGGTCAATGTTATAGATTTTTTAATTCTTGACTTGACAAAATAAAAATTGAAATTGCAAAACTGATAAACTCGTATCTGCTAAGTTACTTTTTTAAGTTTTATTTTATTTAAATTCAATTTCTTAACATATAGTGTATAATTACTTTCAGAGGTAGAGTTCATTTATTCATCAGTTGCATATAACACCCTGTACTCATTTCATCACATGCCCTCCTTAATGCCTATCATCCTGTTACCCCATTTCCCCATCCCTGCCCCTCCAGCAAATCTTACTTTGTTTCTTATAATTAATGAGCCTTTTATGGTTTTCTCCCTCTCTTATTTCATTTTATTTTATTTTTCCCTCCCTTCCTCTATGATCTCCTGTTTTGTTTCTTCAGTTCCACATATGAGTGAAATTATATGATAATTGTTTTTCTCTGACTGACTTATTTTGCTTTTCATTATACTCTCTAGTTCCATCCATGTCATTGCAAATGGCAAGATTTCATTTTTTGATGGCTGACTAATGTTCCATTTTATTTACATATATATATATACATATATGTATATATACATACATATATACATATACCCCACATCTTTATCCATTCATTTGTTGATGGATATCTGGCCTCTTTCCATAGTTTGGCTATTGTGGACATTGCTGCTATCAACACTGGGGTGTAGGTGCCCCTTCAGATCACATCACTACATTTGTATACTTTGGGTAAAAACCTAGTAGTGCAATTGCTGGGTCATAGGGTAGCTTTATTTTGAACTTTTTGAAGACTCCCCATACTGCTTTCCAGAGTAGCTGTACTAGCTTACATTCCCATCAACAGTGTAAGAGGGTTCCCCTTTCTCCACGCCCTCGCCAACATTTGAGGTGGTATTTCATTGTGGTTTTGATTTGTATTTCCCTGATGCCAAGTGATGTTGAGAATGTTTTCATATGTCTGTTGGCCATTTGTATGTCTTCTTTGGAAATGTCTGGTCATATCTTCTGCTCATTTCTTAACTGGATTATTTGTTCTTTTGGTGTTGAGTTTGATAAGTTCCTTATAGATCTTCGATGCTAGTCTTCGAAAAGACATTTGCAAATATCTTCTCCCATTCCATTGGTTGTCTTAAATTTTGTCAACTATTTCCTTTGCTGTGCAAAAGCTTTTGATGTTGATGAAGTCCAAACAGTTCACTTTTGCTTTTGCTTCCATTGCTTTTGGAGACGTGTCTAGCCAGAAGTTGTTGAAGCTGAGGTAAAAGAGATTGCTGCCTGTGTTCTTCTTTAGAATTTTGACAGATTCCTCTATCACATTTAGGTCTTTCATAATTTTGAGTCTATTTTTGTGTATGGTGTAAGGGAATGGTCCAGTTTTATTCTTCTGCCTGGTGCTCTCCACTTTTCTCAACACCAATTGTTAAAGAGACAGTCCTTTTTCCATTGGATACTCTTTCCTGCTTTGTCAAGGATTAGTTGACCATAGAGTTGAGGGTACATTTCTGCATTCACTATTCTGTTCTATTGATCTGTGAGTCTGTTTTTGTGGCCAGTACCATACTGTCCTGATGATTACAGTTTTGTAATAGAGCTTGAAGTCTCAAATTATGATGCCACCAGCTTTGGTTTTCTTTTCCAACATTCCTCTGGCTGTTCAGGATCTTTTCTGGTTCCATACAAATTTTAGGATTATTTGTTCCAGCTCTGTAAAAATTGTTGGTATTTTGCTAGGCATTGCATTGAATGTGTAGATTGCCCTGGGAAGCACAAACGTTTTAGCAATTGCTAGATCTCATACAGCAATTCAGCAAAGTGGCAGGGTATAAAATTAATGCACAGAATTCACTTGCATTCCCATATACTAACAATGAGTCAGAAGAAGGAGAAACGAAGGAATTGATCCCATTTACAATTACACCAAAAACCGTAAGATACTTAGGAATAAACCTAACCAAAGAGATAAAGCATCTGTACTCTGAAAACTATAGAACATTTATGAAAGAAATTGAAGGAGAAGAAAGAAATGGGAAAACATTTCATGCTCATGGATTGGCAGAACAAATATTGCTGAGTTACATTTTAAGTTAAGGCTATAATAGTATATCTTAACATAATTCTTAAAATGTATGTATTACTAAATTAATAAAACATTTTAAACAAACTTTTGAATATTTTAATTATGGTATCAAATATTTATATATTTATGCCCTCCACTTCCAAGTGGATCTTTTTAACTCTTTCTTTGGGAATATAGGAGAAGGGCTTGTAATTGTGGATGTTTATATTTGGGCTGTTATTAGTAGGGCCTACTTCCTATATGAGTTCAAAAGTAAGTGAAAGGTTAGCATGAAAATGCCTGATTGGTTTATTGTGATAATAACCGTGCAATTGGCAGAAACAGGGAAGCCAGGAAGGAGAATTGATGGTAGAGAAAAGATGGCAAGGGAATTAAGTGTAATGTCTAGTAGGTGATTGGATTCAGCAGTAAAGCTTAAGGAGCAGGAAGGACTGGAAATTGGGACAAACTGCATTAAACAAGGTATCCAGAGTTTAGCTAAGCTACTTTATGGTATTGCTGCCTTTGTATCCATTTTGTTTGGCTAAGTAACCTGCAGGGTCCTTAAGCTGATACTGGCTCCTCATGCAAGCACATACCATAGATAATAGCCCCAGAGTCACAAGCAAAGGTAAATTCCTCATTGAACTTCTCAATAGCTCTTATGATCAGCAGCCTTCTTTGGTTCCCAGAGCCTGTCCCTTATGCACCTCTTAGATAAGACCTCTGTGGGGGTTACCAAAGCCCTCCTTTTTTGAATTGACTAATTCTCTTTTAGGCTGCTAATACCAAAGTACTCTATCTGCAGACCCTAATAAAGGCATGTGCCCCAGGTCCTACTCTCTGCCCACACTTTGCCTTAACTTTCTCATGTGGCCCCTGAGGTGGTCCATGTATTTCCTCCAGAATGTGTAAGTAATGAAGTTCTCTACTTCAGTTTCTCTTATGATCCGTTGTTAAACCTTGATTCACTATCTGACACCTTGTGCTCCACCTAACAAGTGTTAATTTAACAACACACAACACAATATAAGTCTTTCACCATTTTAAGAAGCTTCCAGAATATATTTTGGAATAAATTTATCTTAATCTATTCCACTACATGTATTTACACCATAATCTTTAAACTTCATCTCTCTAAATTTCAATAAATTTTCCTTAATATCTAACCTAAAGGCCATAGCACTAGCAACATTTCAGTTGTACCAGATAGAAGTATAATGTTCTTGGCAATTAATATTTTATCTTTTCCAAAAAGTTTAATGTAACAATATTCTTACTTTGGATCAGAATTGAAACTTCTTAAATTTTTTTCCAACCTAACAATTTACAGTTATTAAAGAAATTTATAATTCTTATGGTGCAATGGAATGTAAATAACTCTATCCTAAAAAATAAATAAAACAAACACTTTCTCCTTTTTATATTTAGGCCCAATTCAGTTTGCTCCATTGCTTCCAAACTCCTTGGGGTTGTTCCAAGGTTGTAAGAGGAGACTTGCTGATGGGTGCACAATGTAATTATACTGTAACCAAGCATCTGCCCTCCCACTGCCTGAAAAGCAGACAAGGAGGAGTGTCAAGAATATGCATAAGAGAATTCAACTCATCATTATTCATGTACCTAGAAATATAAAGTTCCACATATACAGCATTACAAAGCTCATGGAAATCAATAACTATAACAGGGCTATAGGAAAAAAAAATAAACACAAATCTCATGTCCTTTCTCAGGAGGGGTATTCTCATTGCTACTCCTAGAAACTTAAACCCCACTGCTCGAGTCTTTTTTAATTATTAAGATTTTATTTATTTATTTGAGAGAGAGAGTGAGAGTGCACGCAAGCAAGCATGCATGAGCAGGAGGGAGAGGCAGAGGGAGAGAGAGAAGCAGACTCTCCACTGAGCAGGGAACCCTAATCTGGTCAATCCTAGGACCCTGAGATCATAACCTGAACGTAAGGCAGCCACAATGAGCCACCTAGGCGTCACCTTGCTGCTCAAATTTTAAGCCTTAATTTTGCTGATTTCATGGATATAGTAGAGAGAAAACTGGAAGAATACTAGAGCTGGAATTGCTTTATATTAGAAAAGGCATGGATGTACCACTTAGGAGAGAGGGGAGTAGAAGGTGGGAGGACAGGCATCAAGGAATGGGTGGAGTAGAGAGAGTACACTTGACTCCAAAGGATGAGAGGAAGAGAGCAAAAAAGAAGAAACTTGAGCTGCCAAAGGAAGTGGAATTTGGGTGGAAAGAAATGTGTATACTGTATTTTGTGAAGTTTTGGCTGTATTTTTGGACTACACTCCTTCTTGTTTCTCCCTTGTTAAGACTTACTCAAAACAGAAGACTTACTCAAAATAGAAATATTTTCTAATATTTTGTAATTTGGCTTGTGATTTTTTAAAAAAGGCAATGAAAAGAGCCCTAAAGCAAGACTGTAAGATTCAGATATTTTTAAGCTAGGTCAGAAATAGGTATTATTTAAGTAAACCTTCAGATAATCCAAAAGATAAGCCAGGTACTTGTTTTTTCCATCAGAAGTGTAAATCTAATGAAATAGGATAATTAGGGAAAGGGACTCACACCCTAGGTAGATCCTGGGTTCTTGGTAATCAATCAACTTGACTCTGACTAGTCAAATCTCATAGTTCAGATTGTTAGTAGTTCTCCTCAGAATTACTGCCTTAAGTTACTGAACTCTTGAGATAGATTGGTGTGTAATAAACGCATTTTAACTTATATATTACACCTTTGAAGGTCAAATATATTATTAAGAGTATGCAAAGTTTATTTTGGAGTTTCTCTCATAAGGCAGTACTCTATCAAAGTTTATTTCCTTAATATCCCAACTTAAGCAAGGAGAAACACACACACAAAAACAAATTAATAAGCCCAATTTCTAAATTTTCATTAAATGCTTCTCATAACACAAGTAACACATATTTGTTGTGCAAAATCAAAAATTCCAGGTAAGGAAAAAAATTAACTAAAATCTTCATAGTTGCTCTTGACATTTTGTTATATATATAACTTAGAAAGCATTAGTGTTTGTTTCTCCAAAATGTGATAACATTTTACATGTTTAATAACTTGATTTTACATGTAAGCTAACTTTCCACATCAAGGAAGATAAATTTACATCACTCTTTTAATTATATTACTGGATTATAATTTATTACTAATGTGGAATATTCAGGTTGTTTCCAAATTCCATACCCCATATGTTATGGAACGGTGTCTTCTTTTGGCTTTTTCTAGAAGAAAACTCTGGATTTGAGGTAAATTAATTTATCTGGGAGTTGCAGCACAGTGGGAATTTAGTCAGGAAGGAAGAGCCACTAATAAACGGTATGTAACAAACTAAATACTACCATAGTTCCCTGGAACTTAAATCCAGTCCATTTCACTTTAAAAGTTAGTGTAGAAACAAGCCAGAGTGATATCTAACCTGAAGAGTGAGGGAGTAGAGGAATCTATACACCAAATCCAGATGGTCATCCAAGCAGGACTATTTCCAGAAAGAGTAACTTATTAATTCCATGCCCTTTCCAACCTACTTCAGGTCAGGGCTTCCAAGGCAAAGAAAGTTTTCAGGCAAAGAAATATAGTCCTGGATGATGTAAGTCAGGCCAGAGTGTTCTTAAATGGTAACAGTGAGAAGGTAGAAGTGGAGTATCAAAAGCCTCTGTGAAAGTTGACCTCTCATATTACTAATATCCACTCATGTGCCACATTCATTTCATTCTACCCTGTCATAGATCTTCTAATTTGGTGACCAGTCACAATTCTTGAATAAAGAATGAACAGGAAGGTTAGTAGTACAATTTATAGCCCTCACCAACCACAACTGGACCTGAGACCACAACTGATATTCATTACCTCTGTCCTCAACTACCCATTCTAGAATCCCTTCATTCTTGGCAAGCACTTCTACTGATCCAGGGGGTTAACCAAAATCTTCTTCTCTAAGGGGTTTGGGACTTAAATTTAATGTTCTAACAGAGCCATGGCTACTATAGTTTACCACTTACTGTTATTACTGGGTATAGAAGTAACAAGGGCCCCTGGTAAAACCCCTGAGTTCCAAACATAGTCCTAGGTACCCTTATATGGTATAACCCTATATCCTCAAGATAGTCAATTCCTCCTTCCAGCATTGTAACTCCTTTCTTTGCCCATCAGTCTTTTTGGATAAGGAGCCTAAAATGATCAGATGGCATCTGTAACTAGATTTGGTGGAATTTCTTTTTCCCATTGGTAGAAGTTTTCCCCAGTTCCCTTGCGAACCAAAACATCTATCCCAGCAGAGCATAAATTTGAGGGAATGAAAGTATAAATTCCTCAAGTGGGTCACTGAGCAATATAGTAGGAGATCCCACTGTCATTTTCTTTTGTCTCCAGACCTGTATATTTTATCAGTTAAAGACATTGTACCAGCAGTAGTTCAAAGTATATACTATATCCTGAAGTTTCCTTAACATCCCAGGGCATTATTGGTAGGCTGATATCACTTAAACACTTATCAAACCAGCAGTTTCAAGGCAATGTAATATATGAAAGAAACAGTGAATATCATATCCCCACTGTTATACCTCCTTTGCCTTAAGAGAGTTTCCTTGGTACTAGGCAATGTAATATGGGTTTGTATGCTGATAAATTAGACACTCTGAGCCCTTTTGGGTAGTGTGATGGTCAAGGAAAGAAAGGTACACCAATTCTCAGAAAACATTAAAAAAAAAAAAAAAACACCCAGTAAGGGTGAATTGTTGCCTTCTTAAGAGTAGGCTGGGTCCAGAATAGTCAGCCAGAGGTTGGATGGTCTCACCTAAAAATGGTATCATATTGAAAATTCAACATTGGTTTCTAATGAAGATAAATCATTTAGCAATCACAATAGCTGGGTCAGCCTTGTTGAAAATAAGCCCATGTTGTAGGGCTTATACACAGTATCTATCCTCAACATTACTGTGTAAGCGCTAAGTGGCTAAGGACAGAGGCCAGCTGACCTCTACTTAATGAATCTGGAGTCATCTTACCCAACTGGTT
The DNA here is from genome assembly GCF_002288905.1 of Enhydra lutris kenyoni. NCBI lineage: Eukaryota > Metazoa > Chordata > Mammalia > Carnivora > Mustelidae > Enhydra > Enhydra lutris. The sequence goes on from NW_019154111.1 coordinate 26,304,522, forward strand.
GTTCTGTGTTTCCACTGAGTCCCAGAAATCTACATCCTTTGTCCTTACTCCCATAGCTCTATCTAAACACTTTTTAAGCTCATTCAATCTTTTTCCTTCCAGACCCAAAGAGACTAATCAAGTCATTTGTCTTACCTCAGTCTACTTCTGCATTCATACAAAGCTGATGACCAAATATTGAAACTATGTCTACTGGGAGGATATTTTTGTCACTGTTGCTTTTAAGATTCATCCCTGAATTGAGGCTATTGTGCATAGCAGTGCTACATGTCTGTTTCTTTATTTCAGCCACCTTTTCTGTTAATTCATTAAACATCATTCTAATGGCAGTTTTAAAATCTTTGCTTCTTCTAAACCCTGACTTGTTTACTTTATTTTCCTGTTAACTTCTTTTTCTCTTGAGTACAAGGTACTACAATTTTGGAATGCCTATCCTGGTTTGGCTTACAAAGCTAATTTTGGTAGTAAGTTTATTCATTTCAGTTTACTAATGCTAGTTGGATCTGTCCAAGTGTTGAAGATGGAGAGGTATAAGTTTAGAGAAATTGCTCACCAGTATATCTTCATTTATAGTTTCATCAAAATATTAAAATTTTAGTTATATAAAACTTTAGAAGACTACTGTATACTGAAATCAGAAAATGTTCTTGCTAGTTCTTCTAGTTCTTGCTCTGACCTTATAGTTATGATACTCTTGTCAAGTCATTTAGCCAGGCAGAATCTCAGATTTCTCCGGCTAAAATTAGACATTTTACTCATTTCTTAGAGTTGTGAGGGAAAGTACTTTGTAGTGTGAGTTTATACATGGTAAGTGCTCATTAGTATTAACCAAATTTGGATTAGGTAAATCCCAATCACACTGCTATGTAACTTATAACAATGTTATAATCAAACTGTAATATTTATAATTATTGAAAAATTGGAGTTTTAACAATACTTTCAATTAATTTAAGCTAAAAAGTTAATATTAAAATATTTCACTTTTTTGGGACGCCTGGGTGGCTCAGTTGGTTAAGCAGCTGCCTTCGGCTCAGGTCATGATCCCAGCGTCCTGGGATCAAGTCCCATATCGGGCTCCTTGCTCATCAGGGAGCCTGCTTCTCCCTCTGCCTCTGCCTGCCATTCTGTCTGCCTGTGCTTGCGCTCTCTCCCTCTCTCTCTCTGACAAAAAAAAAAAATTTCACTTTTTCTAGTTGTTATAATTTTATATATTAAATATGTAAATATTTTACAGTATTTTTTAAACTAAAAATAATGCATATCTTATCTTTATTTCTTCGGTTAACAATCTATTACAAAATTGATCAAAGAAAGTTCATTTATTTTTAAATTTCTGTTGCATTTCTAAATATCAACTGCAAGTTGAAAATAGTAACCAATATATTTCCAAAAGAAAAAATTTTAAAAAATATTTGTGTTCATTTTAATCTAATTTTCTCTTTAACTATTGATTTGCAATTGAGAATCAGTAGCTCCCAGTGCTATAGAGGACTATGTAAATTATTTCCTGGCAGGGCTTGGTAGCACATATGCTTATTCTAAGAATAACTAAGAAGCAATCTGCTGATGAATATACTTTATATCCTTGCATCCAAGTCCTTCAGGAACATTCAATATCTGTGCCACATAAATAGAACAAATATTTGACTCCAAGCTACTCATTCTCATTTCTCTTGCATGCCATTCAAAAGCTGTAGGACATAGGTATATTTAGAATTAAAAATATAGGATAAAAACGGATTACTTGTTTTACACCATACTATAATTTAAAACATGAGTATAAGTGGTTTCCAAATATCCACAGAAAAATTAACTTAATAAAACTTAAAAACAAAGCTACTAAATTTTTCTATTCACATAAATTAAACAAAAATGAATGAAAGTATTGCTCCATAAAGTTGAAAGAACATCAGCTACCTTCACCTTGAATACTGTCTTAATTTATGTTCATCATAACAGTGGATATCATAAAATTAAGGAGGAAATATTATATGCATCTCTTGAAAACCATTTGATGAATAAATAATATTTGTTCAGGTGAATTAAGTTTATTTTTTATTAGACATATTTAACCATATGCTGCTAAATGGCATTTTCAAAATTACAAGAAGTAGCAGTAATTATTTATGAAGGTCTCAGGTTGCCTGAGACCTTTTAATTGTTATTAAAAATTTTTTTACACAGAAATGCTATGTCTAGAACACATTTTCCCTTCTTTCATTTCTAAAGATTTTAGAACTTCAGAGATTAAATATCTTCTCAGCATTCCTTCTAGACTCTTCATTTGTATTGGTGAAAATGAGTTGTCCCTGGTTTCTTCAATCATAGGTACAGATACATATTTCTTCTCATCACAGTTTTAGTAAGATTTTTATGCATTTCCTCTAAAACTTCAAATTTAGTGTCATGAAGTAGGTCACAATATCTTCTTATTAGCATTTGAATATACATAATATTTACAGTAGTGTCCTTTCTTTATTTCTAATGCCAAGAATTTGTACTGTCTTCTCCTATTTCTTTTTCACCTTCTCTAGCAGGCATTTAAGAAATTGTATCAGTCCTTCTAAAAGATGAAATTTTGGCTTTGTTAATTTTTCTTTTACATATTTGTTTTCCATTTTACTTTTTATTACAAATGTAATGAAATACAATTGAAGTACACTAAACAGAACATATTTAAAATGCAAAAGTTGATCAGTTTTGGAGTATATATACACCTATCAATCGCCACATTCAAGATAACTATTTCTTCACTAATTATTGAATTTTAGGTTAGGAGCTATTTTTTTTTTCAACCTTTAAAGATACCATTCTGTTATCATTGACTTCATTTGGGTTCTTCTATTGACAAGTCACCTGTCAGTCTTATTGCTGCATCTTACAAGTAATATGGTTCATTATTGCCAGATTTGGCTACTTTGTAGATTGTTTTTTTGTCTTTTGCTTTTAGTAGGTTCAGTGATGTGCTGAGGTATGATATTCTTTATATTTACAAAGATTTGATGCTTTAGTATCTGTGATTTGGTGTCCATAATGTTTTTGGGAAATTCTTTGCAATCATCTTTTCAAATATTGCTTCTTCTGGAGGACTTTTCCAACCTCTCCTTCTAGACTACACATATATCTCCTGTGTATCAATCATATGCCCCTTTCTCCATTTTTCATCCTTTTGTCTCTGTTTCCATCTGGATATTTTCTTCTAACCTGTCCTTTGTTCACTATTTCCCTTTTCAACTTTGTCTAGTCTGCTGGTGGACATATCTATTGGTTTTTATTTTAATTCTTATGTTTTTCATTTCTGGGATCTTCTGGCTGTTTTTATAATTCCCAGCCTTCTGTGCAAACTTTCATCTTTCCTTTTAATGGAAACATTAACTATAGTTATTTTAAAGTATATCTCTCTGAATCATTACTTGCTTAAAATCCTTCGCGTTTCCCTACTAACTATAAACAAAACAAAACAAAACGAAACACAATCCTTCCCCTGGCATTGGGGGCCATGTGTGCTCTGACTCCTGCTAAACTCCTCAACTGCATCTATTTTAACACTCCCTAACTCCCATTCTTTATGCTGCATATGACTCTGTAGCTGTCCTAATCTTTTCCTCAAGTCTTTCTCTTCAAGATTTTTGCATCTTCTATATATCTAGTGACTCCTCTTAGACCACTCTCAAAATTTGCCTTTCCCCCTTGCTAGCACTCTCCTTACTTATGATGACATTGACTATATTTTCTTCCTATTGTAATTCCAGGCCCTGGCACATTACTTAGCATGTGATAGGCATTAAATACTTATGAATGAATGATTCAGTAAATGAAAGCTATATTACTCCTCTTTATCTGTTTTCTTAATAGTAAAAAGATGAAAACACCTATTTCTTTACTTTATCTCATTCATCTTTTTATCTCTCAGAGCATCTGGAGTGTGTTAGGTAATTTATGTAATACATTTTGCAAATTGAGTTCAATTGCACAATGTTCATGGATATAAAATTAATAGAGAGTATAGAACCTGAGTATATATATCGATATACTTCCATATACTTCCATGATCATTACATGATAATATCTATTACTATGACAATATCTATTACGAACATTCTTAAATACATGTTTTTTTAAAAAAAAATTTATTAACATATAATGTATTATTAGCCCCAGGGGTACAGGTCTGTGAACTGCCAGGTTTACACACTTTATAGCACATACCTTCCCCAATGTCCACAACCCCACCACTCTCTCCCTGACTCCTTCTCCCCAGCAACCCTCAGTTTGTTATGTGAGATTAAGAGTCTCTTATGGTTTGTCTCTCTCCCAATCTCATCTTGTTTCATTTATTCTACTTAGATGATTTTAATGAGTAGTGAATATGACCTTTTACTGATTTTGCCAGTAATTTTTTCTGCAATTTTGAATATGTGTAGCTCTGGTTACAAAAACATAGTTTGACTATGATTCAAAAGACGAGATGTTTGATTTATAGGAATAATTTTAAGATGTTATTTTCAGACCAGTAACTTACAAAAATTACTTAAATATTCAATAAATTCCCTTTGTCTAAGAAGGGGTCAAAATGGCAATTTCTGACACTGACTTTCCCAACATTTCTTGTGAATTTATGGAAAAAAGTAAAACTAGAATGGTATAAAAAACTAATACTAGAAAAGAAATCTGGTACTAAAATCCAGAAGGAACTTGTATTTAACAAAAAATACCTAGGAGTCAATTAAAAAGCACAAATCTGGCTACACATTTTCTGAAACATAGCAGCCTGCTAGCCAAGAAGTAGGTAGATGGAAATTTTAGCTATTCTCTTTTTCTGGATTTCATCTTAGAATACATATATATGGCTGTTTTATACCAATGACATTATTGGCTCACCTACTTAAAACTGCATGAATACTGGTTCCAGAAAGAATGGGTTTACCCTTGCACTCACCTACACTCTAGTATTACATTATCATCCCATATCTACTCAGATATTGTGTTTGTGAATGAATGGTGAGGGAATTTGCCAGAAATGGCATGCTACACTTTTAGACGAATAGTTAGCTTAAGTGAGGGAAGAGACAGAAACCTGGTAGCAACACAGTATGATGGGAATGGTAGATTTTCACCCACTGTACTAGTTCAAAGTGCCCAAGAACCTTGTCATGTGGACAGCAGAGGATTCCATCCGTTTAGGCAGGGAATAGTGGTGAATGCCACTATACACTGGAAAATCTGAGTACTATCTAACAATAACAACCACTCTCCATTCCATCTTTGAAGTGGGAATCTAGCAGAATGATGCTAATAACAACCAAATGCAGACAAAACTGGAAAAAGAGTATTACTGACATAAAACAGGTTTGTTGGGAAACACCAGAGCTGAGATGCAAAGGCTGAGATGACTACAAAGCATACTGAAATAAGGTGAAGTTTCAAGGATGCAAGAATACCTCCCCAAAATTAAAACCCATTTTGTAGGTAATAAATGTTGGTACTGACATGGGAAAGAAATAATCAAATGTTGTAGAATATAAACAAAAGAAACTTAACCAGAAGATGAGGGAAGAAGATAATAATTTTAAACAGAATTAAAGAATAGTGTACATAGGAAGGAAATAGAATAGAAATCTAACCTAAAATTAATTATTTACGTTCTTAAGGAAGAAGGAAAACACTTCCATTCCTGGAGATGATACAGACCAAATTACACACATGAAAAAGGCTCACCATGGTTTAGGCAAAATTAATACAGAAACTAATGACAACTCTGAAAAAAATTAATTGCAAAAAAAGAGAACATAAACTCTAAGTTTGCAGACAGAAAATGAACTAAGAGTTCTGACTAAAAAACAAAAATCAGACTGGCTTAATACTTCCCTGTAATCCTGTCAGTAAACAATGGTCAACAGGTATAGCATTTGGAAGAAAAAGCATCTTAACCAAGGAATGATATTTTTAGCCAAACTGCCATTTATGTCAAACAGGCTAAGATGCTCTTCATAGGTGCAAGGATGTAAAAAATATACCAACCATAAATTCTTTCAGAAAATAAGGCCATCAAAAAAATCACCAGCCTCTCATGAAGTATATAAAAATTAACTGAGAAATGGGGATTTGTGGTACAAATTGTTAGTAGCAGTCACTAAAACCATTTAAACAGTTATGCAAGATGACAAATATATATTTTAAAAAGTTTTTGAAAGGAAACCTCAACTGGTTTTGTTTTTTTTAAAGATTTTATTTATTTATTATTTATTTATATTATTTATTATTTGACAGAGAGAGAGTTAGAGAGGGAACACAAACATGGGGAGTGGAAGAAAGAGAAGCAGGCTCCCCTCTGAGCAGGGAGACTGATGTGGGGCTCAATCCCAAGACACTGGATCATGACCAGAGCTGAAGGCAGTTGCTTAACAACTGAGCCACCCAGGCGCCCCAGGAAACCTCAAACTGTAAAAACATCATTTAATAAGAATAATTCCAATCTAGAATTCAGGATTGATAACAAAGACTAAAGTTGAAAATGGAGGAAGGGCAGATTATTTTATTTTAAAAGCCCACTAACGTCCTGCTATATAGGGAGATATTAGAATGTAAAGCTTTTTTTTATTTGGATAATTAACATTTTTCATATTAAAGCATTTTAAAAACAACTAAATATTACAAACTTCCAGAAAAGCATAGAGGGTAACAAAACATCCATTTACATACGGGGCTGATTAAAGAGATTTTGTTATATATGTTTCAGATCTCTTCCTTTTCCCCCTCATTTTATTATTATTTTTTAAATTAAAAAAATACCATGAAACAGTTCATGGCACTTTGTATACCTCTCCTTCCATTCAATCATCCCGCTTTCTGGTTTCGACGACAATTCCGAAGTGTATCCTGCCTGTTTTGTTTCTATAGTTACCAAACATGTTTTCATCCTTCACCAAAGTAAAAACTGATTTATGTGTTTTAAAATTCTACAGAATATATCATGATTTACGTATCATTTAAAAACAATATTGAGTTAAAAATGCAAACTGCAGAATTATGGAAATCTTACAGCAGTTAAATTGAATGAACTTGATTTATATGTACTAACATAAATGAATCTTAAAAACATATTATACAGTATAAAAGCTGGGTTTTGTAATAATCTAGTGTTGATACATATAAATCAAATTTAATAACTCTTGCAGCTGTGTGGCTTTCTGCTATATAAATATACCACAATTTATTCATCTATTTTTTATTAAGGAATATTTAGCTTGTTTCTAGCTAGTTCCTATTACAGGTAATTATATAATGAACATCTTTGTACCTACTTCTTTGTGTGATTACATGAAAGATTCTTTAGAGTATATTATCTAATAGAGGAAATGTTGGAACACTGATCATGTACATTTTCAACTTTTATAGGTATTTTCAAATTATGCTCCAAACTATGCTAAACTAGTTTGTACCAGTCATATATGAGAAGTCTTATGTATGAATTTACTCATATTCTCATAACACCCTGCATTATCAGACTTTTAAAAACTGCATCTCCCTCACTGCTAGTGAAGTTAAGTATCTTCTCATGTTTACCTTTTTAATTAACAGTCATGTTTATTCTATAATAATTCACATATGTAATATGTATATTAGCTATTTTAAATTGGTGTGTTTGTTGTTTTTTAAATATAGCTTACAGGAGTTTTTATATGGTCTGAATATCGCAAATTTATCTGTTATATATTTTGAAAATATCTTTCTGCTGTGTTTCATTTTCACCATTTCTTCTGTGTCTGTTTTATTTATTACCGAATTTTCTTTATTATTCATGCTTTCCTGTCTTGTTTGATAAATGTGTCTGTGTTCCAACGTCATAAATATTTCTCTACGTTTTCTTCTAGAATTTTTAATTTGTGTTTACATATAAGTTTTTAATTAGGGAAACTATGCATCCCATTGTGCTAACCAGGGTGCCAGGTGTTTTAGAATTTATCCCAAATATTTCATTGTATGATGAAGTTTTGTGATTAATATTTACATTAAAATAATTTATTACTTCTTTGACAGACTTCCTCTTTAGATTTCCATCTTTTTCCAGTGTCTTTTCTGGTAAGTCTCTTCTAGTGTAGTGACAGTTCATACTTCAAGTCATGATTAAATCCAAGAGATGGCCAATGATAACCCTTTTCTCTTTTCCCAACTTTTTCCAGGTACAATGTAGCCAACTTCACTTTTTCAAGATTAGCGTGCAATATATGCTCTCCAACATGAGGAACCAGGAACAACTGACTCCTTCCAGTGTTTATTTTTTGTAGAAGTATTATACTCTAACATCCTTGCTAGCTACTTGGTGTAGCAACCAGTTGTGCCTTGACCTGTGAGATGCAGTGGCTCCAGGATATTACATAATAGGAATTTATAAAATATAAATATGGGAGACAGAGGTTGAGCAATCCTGCTCTGGTGTGTATAGAGAGTAGCCTGAATTCTCTTGCTTGAGAGGCTTTATAATATATTGCATGTCATAAACCTACAACTATTTGTTTATTGCTTGGCTATGCTTTTTAATTTTCAAATAAGCCCTTTTTGCATCAATGAGCTCAGAATAAAAAGTGCCTATTTAACAAAAATTGTGTTAATTTCTATTTCTAAATAAGGTTGATGAAGATACATGTGATCTGCAATGATAAGTATAATAACATTTGCCATCTACTATGGAGGCCCTAGAAATAAGATTAACCTCAAGAAAAACAGAAGATATAAATCTATCAGAGAAGTACAATATCTACTTCAAAATTGAGTGCTTAATTAGAGAAGACTAACGATGGTAATTTAAGATATGCAGATGCAGAAGGTGGATGATATTACCATTCTGTGAATACTTACTTTTCACTTAGATCAAATGACTACTCATCTAAATTAATTTCACTCATTTTCAAGCCAAGTTTTTTCATTTATGTGTGAAAAGTATGTCAATAGCTGTTAATGTGTTACTTTAATTGGCAGAAGTAAGATTTTATGGAATTAAATGATAGGAGATTTTTCCTTCTGGTGTTATCAAATGCTTTAAGTAGAAGATCATTTAACTCAATTTGAACAACATCTTAATTTTTCATCTTGCTAGTGAAATCAAAGTGAAGCTTTTGGAAATTCATTCTCTCTGATTCAGAGCATTGGATCTTATTTTTATTCCTACTATGAATTCAGTTAAAATAATAAACAGTGAATATAATATTACTTATTTTATAATAACACAAATACAAAATTTTCTGGAGCACAGAATAATGTAAAAAATATGTTATTATCAAATTAAGCACACTGTGGGAATGTAAAAGGATGCAACCTCTATGGAAAAAAGTATTAAGTCTCCTCAAACATTAAAATTACGACTACCACATGATCCAGCAATTCTGTTTCTGAGTATCTATCTGAAAATAATGGAAATATTTACTAAAAAAAAAGTATCTACTGCCCCATGTTCATGTTAGAATTATTCACAAAAGCTAAGATATGGAAACAAATGAAATGTCCATTGACAGATGAATGGATGAAGAAAATGTGGTATATACATACAATGAAATATCATTTCGCTTTAAAGAGGAAAGAAACCCTGCCATATGCAATAACATAGATGAACCTGGAGGATATTATGCTAAGTGAAATAAGCCAGTCACAAAAATCACAAAAGTAAAAACAAACAAACCAACCAAAAAAAAAAAAAAAACCCCAAAAAAAAAAAAAAAAAAAAAAAAGAAAAACAACAACAACCAAAAAAAAAAAAAAAACCAAACCGAAAACTACATGATTCCACTTTCCATTTACATAAAGTAGCTAAAATAGTCAAACTCATAGAAGTAGAGTGTTGGTTGCCACAGACTGAAGGGAAGGGGAAATGTGGAGGTTCTATTTAACTGGTATGAAGTTCCAGTTACACGAGATGAATAAATTCTAGAGATCTGTTGTACCACATAGTGCTTATAGTTAACAATACCATTTTGTACACTTAAAAATTGGTTGAGTAGGGGCACCTGGGTGGTTCAGTAGGTTTAGGTGTCTGCCTTCAGCCAGGTCATGATCCCAGAGTCCTGGGATCATTTCCCACATCAGTCTCAGTGTGGAACTTGCTTCCCTCTCTGCCTGCCACTCCCCCTGCTTATGCTCTCTCACCCTCTCGCTCTCTTGTTCTCTCTCTCTCTCTCTGACAGATAAATAAAATATTTAAAGAAAAATTGGTTGAGTAGAAACCATGATAAATATTCTTACCACAATAAAAAAACTTATAAGAACATATTAAAATTCAATTATAAGTAGTTGTAGTACAAGAGTAAGGGAATCACAAAATGTGATGATGTTAATATTGAATAAAATGATACTTCAGGGGCACCTGGGTGGCTTAGTCAGTTAGGCAACTGCCCTTGATTTTGGCTTAGGTCATGATCTCAGAGTCCTAACATGGAGCCCAGTGTCAGGCTCCATGCTCAGCATGGAGTCTGCTTAGGATTCTTTCCCTCTCCTCTTCCTCTTCTCCTTCCCCTCCAGCCCCCTTGCTCTCTCTCTCCCTCTCAAACAAATCAATAAAATCTTTAAAAAAATAAATAAAATACTTCAGACTGTGAATACTTAGCTTCTCTTTGATAACCACTATAAAATGAAACTTACAGGTATTAAAGCCTTTGAATCTCTACTTTTAAATCAAACTAGATGTTGTAAAATGACATTCAACTTTAAAATGAATTTGTCTTATAAAGTTTGATTATATTTTATACAACTTTCTTTGGAAAACTTTAATCAAAATATTCCACAAAGGGAATGCTAAAGTTCAGGTTCTAATGATTTATAGCAAACAAAATCTGTAAAAACTGAGCTTGTAAACAAGTTCATCTTTATAAAACCAATCTAGTACCCAAAGAAATTTGACCACTGATGGCACACAAGAATTATTTTTGAAATATCTTTAATTATTCTGAAATACCTTTAATTAATTTGTGGGAAGACTATTTTGATAAAGAAGCTTTCTTAAAAATTAGGTATATTTAAAAAACAAAAAGGATATTATTTGTATTCTCTGGGAATGAAATAAAATTGATACGGTCTATAATTCAGCAAATCTCAATTTGCTGAAAATTTCAGTATACTTGTAAGTTGAAACAACTTGTTTCATAATTTAAAAGGTATTTGTCACACAGATACTTCAAATGGAGGTTAAAAAAATGCATGAAAATACTCAAGCTAAAATTTTTCTATATTAGCAAAATAAAAGAAATAATTGAACAATTAAGTTATTTTGATCTCATAAGCTAAACCATTGAATATATACAACTGGGTTTACTATACATAAATCCTGGGCAAGGGACATCATTTTGACAGAGTTTCAGTCTGTCTTAACGGGGGAAGTTAGGAGGAAGTGTACTCACAGCATTTAAGGAACGGGAGTTAGTTATGGATGGTTTTATGGCAGAAGTTAGCAAGAAGGGTCTTAGCAGAGATTTGTCAGATTTTTAAACAAGCAACCTGCTGGAATAGTCAGTGGTCTTTGAGACGTAAGGATATGTGTGCTATTAGTGCTACTATTATCTTAGCCTGATAGATAAGTTCTAAAATGTTGCAACATTTTATTTGCACTTGGATTGTGCTGCAGGTAATTGTTTAATAGTTAATCTCTTCACAAGTCACAGTCTTTCTTTCTTTTTCTTTCTTTCTCAGATTGTCATTTTCTGCTTCAAGTCTCATTTCCATATCAATAAATATACATCTACATACACATACACAAAAAGGTTAATGACAGAATATCCCAAATACTTGAAAAAACCATAACTTATTTAACCATGCACTATTATTGAGCACATAGATGATTTTCATTTTGTTAATGTTAGACATTGCTTGTCCTTATACATATATCAACTGAGCATTTGCCCAGTTATTATCCTTAAGATAAATTCCTAGAATTTGGATTGCTAGGTGAAAGAAAAGGAATTTTTCATTTTTTAAGATTTTTTTTTATTTATTCATTTGAGAGAGAGAGAGAGAGAGAGAGAAGGTTAGAATACAAGCAAGGAGGAGGGGTAGTGAGGGAGAGATAAACAGACTCCCTGCTGAGCAGGGAGCCCCACATAGGACTCAATCCCAGGACCCCAGAATCATGACCTGAGTCAAAGGCAGATACTTAAATGACTGAGCCACCCAGGTGCCCCAGAAAAAGGAATTTTTTAAAGAAGCTTTCTGATAAAAATGATCAAAGCACTCTCCAGAGATTGTGTCAGTGAGTATTGGTTTTTTGGTTTCCCTCTGACAGATCAAGACTAATTCATTCATTTTTTAATTCAACAAATATTTACTCAATGCCTATTATGTGTCAGGTACTAAAATACTGGTGTTGATGACTTAGACAGTCCTAGTCTTTATGAATCATGGTAATAGAGAAGTTGGAAGGGCTTAATATAGGCCTTAAGAGTGTGGTCGCTTCACCTCAATCAGTGAAGTATGGAGAGGACTGGCTAGAGTTGCCTATTAAAGCAGGAGAAGAGAGCCACACCGTGAGTAGCTGGCACTTCTAATACTGGCTATCACAGGGTGTTTGATATTTCCTGTGAGCCATATAGACACTGAAGAAGGCCAAGAGCTGTCTTGAGGATTGCCTGCAAGGCTGAGAGAAACCTAACAAAAAAAGACTGGAGGCAAACTACTAGAGGTAGGAACAAAGCTGGGATGGGAGTAGGAGTAGTATGAAGTCAGAAAAGCGGTTCATGTGTGTCAGGGAATGTCACATAGCAGTACAAAGTCAGCAAAGGGAATCTCAAAAGAATCCACAATGACATCCCTTGAGAGAAAGAGGGAGTTGGCATGTGCATGCTTGACTTAACAGAAGGTAACACCAGCCAAGCTACAACAGCCTCACTTTCATAAGTCTCTATTTTTTCTGTTAAGCCTTTCCTCTCTAACGCTGGAAGAGCAATGAGGGGAGAAATGAAAAGCTGACCATGCCCCCATTCTTCACTACATGACCCCCAACCTCATAGTCAGGCCTGAACCAAGGAACAAAACAGCTCTGAATTAAATTAAAGTTTAAAATTTTAATTTAGTTGAGGCTAAAACTTATGTTATCACAAGCTGAGGTGATGCCTATAGCTCGGGATGAATGCAAAGCTACAGGATTTGCCTGACATATAGCCAAAGGTCAGTGAAAGAGATCTAGCAGAAGACATCTGAAGGCAGTAAATAGGTAGAAATAAAGCTGTTTTATAATTGTACTTTAACAAGTTTGCTCTATGCAATAAACTGGTTAAATAGGCGATTATAATAAAATCAGCAACTGCTATTGAAGTAAAGTCAGCTATGTCAGCTATATATAATCAGTTATACAAGAAAGGTACTAACCTAGACTTCAGAGCACATTAAGGCTTCCCGTGAAATGTAATTTTGCAATTTAATTGAAAATTGAAAATGCAGCTGAAAGAAGCCTGACTGTAGGAACTGGCTACTGTTACAGCAGGCAGTGAACGAGCCTCTTCTTTCTGGGATGCGATCAGCAAAGCAGGAGTAAGAAATGTCCTTTCAATGTAATATCTCACTTTCAAGAATTTCCAGATACTTGGGTCCAGTTAATAGGAACAGATTAGGCCACCTACATTCTTTGTTACTCTGACAGTATTCCTACTGTAAGACAAGTAAGTGCATCATAAGCCACTTGCTTCTGTAACTCCCTCCTCCTAGCGTGGTAAAAAGAATATGAGCAAAGAATTACCAATATATATATATGGTTGGATGAATGAAGAACAACTAAAAGTATGAATTTTTTCATACTTAAAGAATGAAGATTTTATCTTGAAGACCACAGGAGCTATTAAGAGATTTTAAGCATGAGAATTACATGAGAATTGCTCTGATTGCAATGAAAAAAATGGAGAAAATGTCAGGTGCAGATCGACCACTAAGGAGGTCATAGCAATAATTTGGCTGAGAAATTAAGAGAATTGGATCTAAGTTACTAGCAGTAAGAATATAATTAGACATTTAACTGGAGGTAGAATAGCCAGAACTTAAGTGGTAACTAGAGATAGAGGAAATAAGAGAATGCTTGGTGGCAAGGTGCTAAGGGGGCCCTCCTATAACTTACTAATCCCATGGCACATAGTCAACAAAAATCAGAAGGAGAAGGCCACACATAAATTTTTAAAATAGTAACTTCTTCCACTTGTAAATACAGCCATATGGTGCTCTGGAATTTGACACAACAGAATAGTATCCTTCTGTTGAGAGGATTAAGAAGAGGAAAAATGGAAGATCATGGAAAGGGAAGAGTACATTTTGGGAAAGGAGTATAACTGAGAGGGAGTTGTTTGGGAGCATTATTTTCCCTGTAATTCTCTGTTAGTCTTTTCCATTACCTACTGAAAGGTATATCAAGTTTAAACCAGTTTCCAGGATATGAAACCTGGAATCGTGTCATGATACAAGTTTGTATCAAATTCTCTGCTAGATTTTCTTCAGTATCATAAGATATTCCTGGGAAAGGGAGTGGACAGGGCTCTACATACTATAGGTTATGGTATGGTCAGGTTTTCAGAAGACACTTCAGAGTAGAGGTCTCAGTCATCTGAAGTATTGGTATCTGTTAGCAAGGACCTGTGATGTTCTGAAAGCCTGTGCTATGGGAGGTAGGAAGATGGTGAGAGGCATTGATAAAAGAGGTTTGTACTCTGATCCCAACAGATCATTAGGATTTGTACTCTGATCCCAACAGATCAACAGATTATTAGGCATTAGGATATGTTTTATATAGTTTTGGCTCTAATACCAACAGCCACTCTATATCTTTTTAGATACTCCATGAGTTAAGCAAAGATTGTTGTGGGGTGAGTGAATACTTCAGGATCCCTGGAGTCTGAGTGTTCTCATCGATGAAAAGAAGGCTCTGGTCCTGTCACCTAAGCTGCAGATGCTTTAGCTCATTTTAAGTCGAGGGATGAAGTTCAGGCTGGAGATGTTTAGGTTATTTCCTTAGTTTTTAGAGAGACTGTAAGGATCATTTGATGAGATGCACTAGTTACTCAGGATTCTCAGGGTACATGACAGTATTAACAGAGAGCTGATGCTGACCCTGGGATTTTAAAAATGTTCTTTTACTTTTTAATCAAACAGTTGATTGACTTCATTATCTTCATTTTTTCTTTTGACTTTTAGGGGAAATAGAAAAAAGTTAAAATATGTTTATGGCACATTTCCAATGAACGAGAGCAGTGACCTTAAGTATTTACCCCTAATTTTAAATTAAAATTTAAAAGTATATATTTACACAAGCATGGATAAGTATTTTTAACTGTGAACTTTAAATCTGATAAAAGGAATCAAATTTTTTTTATTCTGCAAAGGTGATTTTATAAGCTTGATTTTAATTCATATTATTATTATTTGCAAGGAAGCAGTTCACACTGAAGCTCCTATTCTTTTTCTTTGACAATTGAAAGTAAATGGGTTCTGGAATTATTTTTTAGGTGCAATTTGCACATCCTTAAAAATACAGTGATATAAGTTAAAAGTTATATAAGTTAAGATATAAGTTATATAAGATATGTTAAAAATAAGTTAAACATGCATGAGCAAGCAAAACAACAACAGTAAAACAAGCATGAAATAATATTTCAATACTCCAGAAGTAACTTATCTTATAGGTCTTGGTTTATGACTTTTCTAATCATCACCTCTGTTAATTAAATCTTTTAGTCATTATTATAGCTATATTTCTTCAAATATGAATAGTTTTAAAGTCTCTGACCTCTGTTCTTCACACTGCATATACTCTCTTCTTTGGGACATCACATCATTTAGTTCAAGAAAGAGTCATTTTGAAATTTATTATGAGCCATATTGAAATGATCTGTGATTCATGATTCATGATCCAAAATTCTAGCAATCCTCTAACTGCACTGTATAAAATCTTAAAACACCCAAAGATAATGTCATATTTTGCCAGTTGGTTGAGGGTTATTTTGCTGATATTTTCACTCTACCTCTAAAGTCTCTCTCTAGTACCTTCTGAAATGCTTAAATTTATTGTTGAAAGTGTCCATGGACACCTACCAATAATAGAAAAATATGTAGAATTTTGGAAAAAAAAGGTAATTTAACTGCTAGATAAGTTTTATGTCTGATTGCATATCCCTTTCTCTCAGTAAATGTTATTGTAGGTTTATTATATTCTCAATGGTTCACTGGATAATATGTATGTGCATAAGAAGTTAAAGACATGACATTGATCCTTCTGTTATGTAATATTTTATATTATTTGCATAGACAAATACACAAGGACAGCTGTGTATGGTGCCAGATATTATATCCATATATCAACGTTTGTGTTGAATGTTATGCATTACAGGTGTAGGCACTGAAAGGAATGATTAATGAGGGCAAGAGAAATGAAAGGAGGTTTCATTAAGAAAGTGATGTTTAAAATTGGCTTTGAGAAATGAATAGAATTTATGCAGAGTGACAGTAGTTTATCAGGCTGGGAATCAAATAGGTGCAAGGTATTTTTGTGGAGAGGTAAAGAAACCAGTCCATGCAAATTTAGGGGACTCCAGTTTTAGGCACAGTGGGAAATAACATCCAGAAGAATGAGGTCACCTGTTCTTATTGCTGCTAGCTCTGAAAAACAGGACTCTATACATTCTTTCCATCATTCAGTTCAATAGATATTATGTACCTATGTGTCAGGGCAATGTTTTAGGCCAAGGGCATATTTGTGAGACAATGTGGGAGAAATGGTAATTAGTTTGTTTGGAAGAATCAAAATGGTGTGTAGCACAGTTATTCCAACATCATCCTGCAGAAAATAGGTATTTATTTTAAAAAATCATCACATATAGCAAGTTTCTAGAAGGAACAAAAACATTTTACAGTGTCAAATAATGCACTGTACTAATCAGGATGATTTGTCATTTTTAGACCATAAGCAGGTTCTCTAACAAATTATTCTCACTTCTGAATCATCAATGCTGCTTTCAGACTGCTCTCGCTTGCTAATTTGTATAGTGTGAGTTATGTTCACAAATATGTATTACTTTTCTTCTAGGGAAGGCTTTCTGGCCAACTTCTTTATCTTTGATTGCTCAGCTGTCATATCTTCTCATTCTCTAATTTACATTTTCTCAAAAAATTGACAAGCATTCTATCACTGAGCAAACTGCAAGTTTCTATTATGTTCAGGAATGCTTCTTTCTTTTATGTTACAAAGCTTTTTAAAACAAAAACATAATGCAAACAAATGTATTTTCCACTCTCAGTGGGTGTGAGGATGAGGAAAGGATGGAAGGGTTTAGGAAATATATTTATACAGCAGAAGCAGAAGTGCTTGAGATGTATAAAATATAAAGTAACAGCCCAATCCTTCTTTAATTATACTTGTTAAGGTCTTTTTCTTTTCCTATGAATAAAACTAGGAATAGAACTATAAATTACATAAATAGTGGGGTAATGCCATTGCCCATGTTTTAGATGAAAGTAGTATGATATATGATTTCAGAAGGAATTTGCTCTGACATCTTCAACAATGCAAATATACTATATTACAGGCATCAATATTTCTTGATATTAGTAGAGACCAACTGGGCATTTGTGGGTTTATTATAAGAAAATAAATTTTAACTGACAGCCTAACAGCTGCTGAGATACAACCTTAGAGTTAGCAGGTGATGGGTTAATTTCTTACAGGATAAAACTGTTTTCCATTTTCATTCACCTAGGGAGATGAGTTAGAGTAATTGAACAACTCTGCAGTCCCTGGGCTTTATAAGGGGGCATAGGAAAAAATATAATTTGTGAAAATTGGAGGCTAATTATCTTCAGCAATGAATTAGTGACCAAATACTTTCTTGTGTATAAAGTGAGAATCTGGGGACAGCTCAATGGAGTTAATAGTAAATAACACATTTTTTAGAGGCTATAAAATCCTCAGATTATGCTGATTTGATTGAGAGATGTTCTTGTAAAATTCCTAAAAAATCGTAAAGTGAAATGTCTGAAGACAACACACTTGCTTTAAAAAGACTCTTCAGCTTTTGGGAATTTAGTAATCTCTACATGAATAAATTATGTAAATTGGTATCACTTTCATTGGCTAAGTTAGATTACTCATGACAACCAGAGACTGCACATAGAAAATAATTTTTGTTACCACTCTTCAGGGAATTCTGTAGGCAAGAAATAAAAGATGGAGCATCATTTAACTTATTGTTTGACCAAAAGGACCATTGAATGTGGTACTATTACAGATCTTAAAGGAACTGGGTAAGTAAACTTTATGGAACAGTGCAATGAGGAAATTTAGAGTACCTTAGAAATTCCTTTTCTAGTCATGTTGGTTATCTTAAACGTGAGGAGAATAAACAAAGAAAGGTTTTTAAGATAAGAGTTCCATTTAGGAAGACAGAGAAGGAAAAGAAAATTGACTCATAAAATATCCCAAGATTAGTCTAAGTTTTATAATTACATCTTTTATGATGAGAAAAAAATAGCTAAATATATTTTGTGACAATTTGGCTTAGAAGTGACCAGTTCAGGTTGTAGTTATTACCTTTGTTCTACACCCATCAAAACAGTGGTGTATCATTAAAAAAAATCATAATCAGTTGTTAGAATCATAAAGGCCACCAAATCTATCACCAACTGCTTGCCAAGGTGGAATTATCTTCTCTGTTAATCTCTGTGGTACTAATTAAATTTTCCCGATATTCACACATTTGAAATATTATCAATATAGGTAAATATTAATTTTAAAAATCATGTTCTAATTAATATAAACAAAATTTGAAATCTGCAATGATTGATTAGTAGAAAGAGTGAGGAATTGAAAAACTGGAAGCAATGTTACAGTTATGTTAACACATTTACATAATCAGATACCAAGTATTAATAATGCTTCTAATGTTAGTTTTATATAAGGGAGGTTCTTTCATGAAGGTAGATATGCCAAAGTTCTCAAAAGATAATGAACTCCAAGATTTTCAGTTTAAAGGCTTACTTAGCATTACATAAATAAGTCCATAATTGTGCCACCTCTTTATTTGGTTTTCTAACATGAAATATCTATATAAATGCTATTATCACTTTTTTCCACTTGTTTTGATTGGATATGATGTGATTAAATTAAGGAGGATTCAGCTCAATCATCAGTTCCCATGCCCTCATGGCCTGCCAGTCCACATTTTCCTCAGTCTCTAATCCCTAAATAGGAGAAATCTAAATATTTCTGGTTTTATTACCCAGCATTAAATCACAGCTGTGTTACAAGTTTTATTCTTTCTTCCTTAGTTGAATTAATAGAGCCTCCATATCATTCCTTGCAGATCTGCTCAGAACTTTGGATCTTGAAAATACTCTGCATCATTCTATTTTTGCATTATATATTCAGTGCTACTTTGTGTACTGAATTTTTAAAATCCATACAATACTTTCATAAATTCTAACCTTATTATAGCTGTCCCTTTACACTCTCATTTTATGCTATTTTTACAATATCTCTGTCTCATCTAGTAAAGAGGACAGTTATAAAATAAATATGCAAAATCCACAACTTTCCTATAAGCAACAAAATAGCTAATTAAAATATTAATATAAAAGGTTAAAATATATCATCATGTAAAATAATAGCTTATTATTATCATTATATAAAAATCATACTCATAATTTGAAAAGCCCAACTAAAAGTAGGCAAAGTATAATAGTAATTGAAAAAATATAAAGCCACTAAAGATATGTTAAACTACAAACACTTAGTTGATGATGGTTTTTTAAATGGTCAATCTAAGGCATTGCTCAGGAAAATAAATTGAAACAAATATTTTCAGAAGTGCTTTGCAAATTACAATAAAAATCTCAAAAAGATCCATAAAATTTGATAAAATAATTCACTTTATGGATTTTTTGCTATTGAAAACCATGAATATATACAAGAATTTCTGTACCAAAACAGAAGAAAAATGGAAAAGTCTAAATACCCCAAAAAAATGCAGAATGGATAAATAATATTGTAGTAGAGCCTTATGGAAAAGAAGAAAGGGCACTAGAATCAGAATGCTTAAGTTCAAATCCCAGTTTCTCACTTATGAACTGTGCATCTTTGAATTTTAACTTAAGCTCTCTTTACCTTGGATTTCTATCTATGAAATGTGGATAATAGTACCTATCTCAAAATATTAAAAGGATTAATGAGATAATACCATAAGCATTTGGAAGTGTCTACTCTATACAAGCACTTAGTAAATTTTATCTATTGCTGTCTGATGAAATATTATGAAATCATAAAATCATGTTGTTAAGTATTATAATGTAGAAATTAGGAACAATATATTAAGTAAATAAATATGCATCATATAATATTTCAGTATAATGAAATCAATATTTTTAAACTACTTCCTAATAATTTTCCCTTCTCTGTAGCCCAGTTTCTTTCCTTGCACCCCTTAGTCACTCATAATCTCAGGAAATGGGAGAGTCAATGCCACCCAGGGAAACTTAAGCACAGGCAAGTTCTGATATGATGGAATTCCAGTTACCATAGTTCAGTTAAATAAGACCAGCTTCCAAAACAACATGGTTTAACTTTCAATGATCGTGGTATATTAACAGTGAGTAAGTGCATAAAATATATACTTTACCACTAGTTCTTTAGTTGGCAAATCACTATGTAAGTAACAGATGTGCATTGTGATCAATGAT
Organism: Enhydra lutris kenyoni; assembly: GCF_002288905.1. Taxonomy (NCBI): domain Eukaryota; kingdom Metazoa; phylum Chordata; class Mammalia; order Carnivora; family Mustelidae; genus Enhydra; species Enhydra lutris. The sequence continues at coordinate 26,325,207 of NW_019154111.1, forward strand.
GGATCACTAACTTCTTTTAAAGTCTGTGGATGATTAATTACCATGCAAATACTACTTCATGAACAGACACTAAATCATGTAATTCTGTTGCCTCCTTATCTCCTAGTGATAAACCCATCTGACATAGCTTACATAAGCTTACTCCTGACTTCAAAAGCCACCTTGGGATGGAGGAGGGAAAAGATTTTAAAAGTGAGTGACAGGGATTTAAATTTTGAATAGACTGAATTCTTATCAGAGATATCTTAAAACCAGGATTGGATGGAGTTTTTATTTTTGTGCACATTTTTTACATATTATATGTTTGTAAAATTTGACCTATGATTATGTAAGAAGGCCCAGAAGAGCCAAAGTGATATTAGGAAACAGAACAAAGGTAGAAGCATTGCCATTTATTATTTCAAAATATATTACAAAGCTACAGTAATTAAAACTTGATACTGAATAAAGACAGACATATAGAGAACAGAATAAGGCCCAGGAATAAACCTATGCATATGCAAATCAACAAATGAGCCCAAAATAAACAATTTAAAAATAATAGTTTCCTCAACACTAATGGGAAAACTGGATATCCACATGCAAAATAATTAAACTGAATGCCTATATTACACCATACACAAAAATCAACTCAAAATGGATTAAAGACTTAAAATTTAAGACCTGAAACTGTAAAACTCCTAGAAGTAAACATAGGGGAAAAGCTTCATGACATGGTTTGGCAATGAATTTATGGATATGAGCTCTAAAGCACAGGCAAAAAAAAGCAAAAACAAGTGGAATTATGTCAAATTCAAAAGTTTTTGCATAGCAAAGTAAACATTCAACAGAGTGAAAAGGCAACCAATGGAATGGGACAAATATAGTAAACCAGATATCTGATAAGAAGTTAATTTCCAAAATACATTCAGAACTCCTACAATTCCATAGCCAAAAAAACAAATTAAAAATGGACAAAGGACTTCAGTAGACAATAATCCAAAAAAGACATATGAATAACCAGTAAGGCCATTTGAAAAAGTGACTAACATCACTAATCATCAGACAAATGCAAATCAAAACCACAATGAGAAATCACCTTGCACTGTTAAAATTAGTATATATGTAATAATGATATATCCACATACATACCATGTATACAGATATCATGTATACACATTATATAAACATATGTACACATGTATATATACATACTACATGATATATATGATATAAACAATAAAAAATAACAAGTATTAGGTTGTGGAGAAATTAGAACACTTACAAAAGAACTCTTAAAACTCAACAATAAGAAAACAAACACCACAATTATAAAATGGGCCAAAGACCTTAGCAGACACCTCAGGAAAAGGGATATAAAGATGGCAAATAAACACATGAAAAAAAATGTTCTATATCATATGTCATCAAGGAAATGTGATTAAAACAACAATGAGATATTATTACACACCTATTAGCATGCCCATTATCCAGAACACTATCAACACCAAATTTTGGCAAGGATGTAGAACAACAGGAGCTCTTATTCACTGCTGGTGGAAATGTAAATATTGCAGCCCTTTTGGAAGACAGTTTGGTCATTTCTTACAATACTAAACATACTCTCATGATAGGATGCAATGATCTTTCTCCTTGCTATTTATCTAAAGGAGTTGAAAATGTACATGTCTGCACAAAAATCTGCATATGGCTGTTCATAGCAGTTTATTCATAATTGGCAGAACTTGAAAGCAATCAAGATGTCCTTTAGTAGGTCGATGGATGAATAAGCTATGGTACATCCAGACAATGGAATATTATTCAGTGTTAACAAGAAATGAACTATCAAGTCATGAAAAGACATAGTGGAAACTTAAATGCATATCACTAAGTGAAAGAAGCTAATCTGGGAAACCTACATACTATAAGTTTCAAACCATATGACATTCAGGAAAAGGCAAAATTATGGAGACAACAAAAAGGCCAGTAGTTGACTGTAGTGGAGGACAGGAGGTAATAGGCAGAGCACATAGGGTTAAGACATTGAAAATGCTCTGAAAAATGTTATAATGATAGATATAAGTCAAACATTTGTCCAAACCCATAGAATGTACAACACCAAAAGTGAAACCTAATGTCAACTACAGATTTGGGGTGATGATGATATGTCAATGTAAGTTCATCCTTGGTAAAAAATGTACCATTCTGGTTAGTGATGTGGATAATGGGGAAAGCTATGAATGTGCAGGACCAGGAAGTATATAGAAATATATGTACTTTCTTCTCAATTTTATTATAAACCTAAAACTGATTTTAAAAAATTAGGTCTTTAATACAATTCTTTAAAGGATTTTATTTGTTTATTTGACACATAGAAAGAGAGCAAGCATGAGCAGAATGAGCTGCAAACAGAGGGAGAAGCAGGATCCCTGCTGAGCAAGGAGCTGGATGTGGGGCTTGATCGAGAACCCTGGGACCATGACCTGAGCCGAAGGCAGACACACAACTGACTCAACCACCCAGGTGCCCCAGGCTTTTAATAACATTTTTTTTTTAATAAGGTAATAGGTTTGCCTCCCCTCCTTTCTCCTAGAACATTTAATTTAGAAAACTTGTGATTGTAAGTACTCTCTTCTCTATTTGAAATGTACATAAATACTTAAGGTGCTTAAGATATGTGGGCACCTTGCTTTATTTTACAAAACTACCTTCTATCATAAAGATATGAGAAATCTGTTTCTCCTCTGGATAAAGCTGATGAGCTAATCTCAGTTACCAGGTAAATCTAAATTAACTATGTGCGAGAAGTGGTGTTGTTAAGTTATCTTACTTGAGGAGTTCTTACTATTTATCTTGACAACAGGTATGTAATGGGTTGTTTCTGATTGGTTATATAAAAGGTTGAGATTTCTTCCTGTTTTTGTAATCTCAGCAGATTGCCTGTGATATGCATCATATTCTGATTTAATGCCTACTCAATAATAAAAGTGTTCTCTCTCTCTCTTACTTCTGTGGAGTGGTTTTCTGGGTTGAGAGATTTGTTTTACTTTTTTATTTTTTTTAAAGATTTTATTTATTTATTTATGAGGGAGAGAGAGAGAGAGAGAGAGTGAATACAAGCAGGGGAAGCTGCAGGCAGAGGGAGAAGCAGACTTCCCACTGAGCAGGGATCTCAATGTGGGATTCCATTCCAGGACCCTGAGACCATGACCTGAGCCAAAGGCAGACACTTAACCGAATGAGCCACCCAGGTGTCCCTAGAGATTTGTTTTTAATTAGATTTCTCCAACACTACAAAATACTCCCCTATAAAATGCTATAATTTAAATTATTTTGGGGTTTTTTTGAAATCTAAGTTACTTTCGAAATCTCACTGGTAATAACATTGTAATAAAATATAACACTCATATTCATCTGAATTTCTAGTTTTTTCAAACAGCTTCCTAGAAAGAAATTGAGTCAAAGATTAAATTTTATTTAGTTCTTTATATATATACAAGAGTCTCATTTACTACATGTTCCTGAAAATATATAGAGAAGTAAAACACACAAAAATCATGCAATAAATTTACATGGTATAATGGAGAGAATGTTCTCAGATATTAGAAAAAGATAATATTCTTACTTTTTGTAAATGTTTACTTTCTTATTCTAAGAATTTAAAAGTATGTACATAGTAACAAAAATATTGACTAGATTAAACATTAAATCTCAATTGGTTCTTTTCTGAAATGAGTTTTGCCTTACAATTCTACTCTTCTGGCTTCCTCAAAGTGACCCTTAGTAGACAGAGAACCTTTTCAAATGTGTAGTAGAAGGGTGAACCGATGGTAACTTTTACAAAAGAATAAATAGCAGAAGATTTTAATGCTGATTTTGATGCTATTTAATCACTTTTCCTAAAACTTTTCAAGTGAAGATCTAATACAGTTCTTGCTAAAAGTGCTGCTGTAACCAGTACTCATATAAAAGCTCCAGGAAACTATGCATTTTCACCTTACTGAGGTATATTGATTCTTACCATTTTATTATAGAAAAGTCAATCATACTCAAAAGTGGAGACAACAACTTAATGGGCTCTTATGTAATCAGCTTCTCATTCCACCTATACCCTACCCATTACTTACCTCAAAAGTAGTTTATTCACTTGTAAATATTACAGAATATATTGAAAAGAAATCTTTTAACAATATAATCACATTGTCATTTTACTATATTATTATTTTCACATCCCATAATATTAAAAATAATTTCTTAATCGAATTAACATCTCCCTGGCTATCTTTTCTAATTTTTAAAAATTTGTTCACATTAGAATCTACGTAAAGCCCACATATTTTATTTGATCAGTATATCACTTTTTATCTGCAGATTCTCCCTACCCTTTTTCTTCCCTTAAAGTTGACTTGTTAAAGGATCCAGTTCATTTTTCTGTAGTTTTTTTTGTGCACCCTAGATTTTTGCATTGCATCCATGTCCTATCAAATAACATGCCACTCTGCTCCCTGTACAGCCTACATTTATGGTAGTTACATCTAGAAGATTGTTGAAACTCTGATTTGATATGTTAGGGCATTCTATACTTCCACAAGGAGATACATAATGTCTGGTATGTGAGTGTGTGTTTGTGTGTGTGAGAGTGTATATGCGTGTATGTTTAAGTATGTGTGATGTCAGCAGTCATTGGTGATCATTATCTAGATCATTTAATTCACTGGAGGTTAAAAAATTATGATATTCTAATTCTATAATTTCTGCTTTCATGTCTTAGCTAGAAGATGTCTATAAGAAGAAACTTTATCACTTATTTGATTATGCTAATATACAATTCACAGAGGAAAATTAGCCATTGATTTACTTATTTCAGTTTCCTGTATAATTACTTGTCTACCACATTCCAAGGTGATCAATGAACTTCTAGTTTTTATTTTATTTTTTGCTATTATTTTAAACTTACAGTTTTAAGATTAATTGGAAGGGTTTAATACATTGCAATCAACATTCTTGCTGATGTTCCAGGATAACTGCATTTGACCAATCAGAGCCTCCAGAAGGTTTCTGAGTCCTTTGACATAAATCTAGCAATCTGATAACTTCTTTGTTTTTTGGCATATTAAGATGTTTCAGGTTCAGTTTGTATACTTCTTGCCCTTAATCTAGAATCAGTCATTTCCCCCAAGGAGCTCTGGTTCCTTTTGTGAGAAAAATATATTGGATGAACACAATCTGGATACTAAAGGTACTCATTGCAATTGGATGTGCGTCATTTAAATATTGTGATACTTATTTTTACTCCTTAATGGTATCTCACCCATTAATTAAAACCTTTGAAAATATTTTTAGGTATACTTGGTGTACTTTCTTTGTATTATTTCTCTACAAGTAAATATATAATACAGACAGAGATCTAGCAGTTCTCTAATTTTTCTGTATTGCAATCATTTTTAGAAAACAGAAGACAAAACACAATAAAGTATTAGAGCAAATAGCACAAATTCCTTAAAAAATCCAAGTCATGAATTCTTCCTAATAAGGCACATACCTAGGTAACTGAGGGCACCAGTTTTAGTACTTTTGATGTCCAAGACATAGAGCAATTGTTCTTTAATATACTACTTGATTTAATTATCATTATAATCCTATTGTGAGGTAATATTATTTTCCTTGTGTTCTGGTTATTGAATCAAAGCCCTGAAGGTTAAGTAGTTTGTCCATCATTCTCTAAGAAGTCTTTTTTTTTTTAAATCATTGTTATACTGTTTAGAGATAAATACTACCAAAGGGTAGTATAAATATCTATTCATTAGCTGATGTATGAATGTCCAAATTTGATATCTGAAAGCATCTTGTGTTAATGACAGGATGAAGAAATGGGTTCTCAAAATAAATCATGTAAGTTGAAGGTATGATTGGCCATATGTAGGTCTGCTATATTGAAACTTGCAGGCTTGATAATGTAATAAGAAATGGAAGGTAGTAGTAGGCAACTATGATACATTTTCCTTACATGATAATAGAGTAACAGAATTGGTTCTTGAGTACTAAAGTGGCTTCTCCTCTAACTCTAAACTTCTCCTCTAACACTAAAATTTAAAAATAAGTAATAAAAATAAGCGCATAACAAACAAGTCACTGACTGACTGTCTGGGAAACCTCTGACCCGGTAGATTCCTTACTTCTTCAGGTTACTGAAAGCATCCTTTATTAGGTCCACTTCAAAGGAAAAAGGCAGGGAAAGACACCAGGGACACATTATGGTGTATCTTGAGCTCGGAAATTGTTTTTGAAGACCTGTTTTCTGGGATGATAATAATTAAAATGAGAATGGCCTAAGTTGTTTGGCCATTTCTTTCTCCCAATGCCAGAATGTGGATCCATCTTCATGAGCTCAGAATGGACAGTGTAGCTCTTGATTTGTCAGATACCTCCAGCCCCATATGTGAATGCCCATCTCACCAAATCTCAAAACTGGCAGTTATAACTATTTAATTATCTGCCTTTTCTTCTTCCAGAAGTATTCACAAGATAAAATAAGAATATTCACAAGGATTATAATAATAAGGGAAAATGCTTATACAGACTGCTATATCAAGAAGAATCAGTGATACGTGAAATCAGCCTAAATTTGGAGAACTGCTGATTCATAGCAACCAAACTGTCTGCACTCATTTTTTCTTACTATGAAAATAAATGGTTGACATATTCTTATTGGAAAGTTTAAGAATCAATTATGTAGGGCAGTAGTTTTCAAAATATGGTCTCCACACCAGTAACCTCAACATCACCTAGTAACTCATTATAAATGAAATTCTCAGGCCTCAGATGCCCAAAAATCTGTATTTGAATAAATCCCCATAAGTGATACTGATGTATGATAAATTCTGAGAATTACTCATATAGGTAGAGAATCCTGTGAGAATGAGTAAATCAATAGCTTATCAATTATCAACCCACAGAAAATCTCAAAGTACTAGTGACTGAATATTGTGATCTTTATCTATTAAGAACACATGCTTTACACATACATGATGTGTGTGTAAGGCTTCAAACAGGATGTTCCCATTTGTTTTCATCACAATTACACAAGAAGAAATATGGCACTTGTAGTTAAAATGAAAATATCTTTTCCCTGCTATCATGGAAGTATATGGGACAAGGTTTTTTGTTTTAATCTAATTGCTAAGAAAATATGTTTTAAAATGGGCATTTAGGTCCATTTTATTGTATAATTTCCCACAATATTTTTTAAAGAACATCTTGGAATTCATTTATAAAAAGAAGCAATTTATTAATTTCCCCTGCTGGGGTCAGCTTTAAAAAAAGGTTAATATTGGCATTAACTTTTGGTTCTGTGACTATCAGTGCTCTTATCTATTTGTCTATAAGGCAATGGTGAACATTGTGAAACAGTATAATCATCCTAATTTAGTTGACCATAAGGTCTTCCTGCTGAGAGAATCTGGAGTCGAAATACTACTATGAAATTTCCCTTTACTGTTAAAGACATATTTTCAACATCTAAGTTCCTGGGATATAGAACCCATTGTTTATTATGCCTAAAAGATCCCTCTGAGAAGTTCAGTACAGAAAGTTGGCAACCAGGAGCGCCTTGGTGGCTCAGTGGTTGAGTGTCCAACTCTTGGTTTTGGCTCAGGTCATGATCTCAGGGTGGTGAGATCAAGCCCTGCATCAGGCTCCCTGCTCAGTGGGGATCCTGCTTGAGATTCTCTCTCCCCCTGTCCCTCCACTCCCTCTCTAAGTTAAAAAAAAAATGTTGGCAACCATTATATTGGGACACCTAAATATCAAACTAATCCCAAGGAAAATGGGCCATACATATTGGATTCACTTTGCTTTGTTGTAAAATAGCAAGACAATCAGATTCTTCAAAGTGATTAAATTAATGTATTTTTCTTCCTTTCCTTAGGTTGCACATCTAGTTTCATCTTTCCTTGCTATATTTCTTCACGTTTACTCAATTTATCAGATTGGTCTCATTTCCACCTTCTATTGACTCTTACCTTTGATTATTTGGGCCCAATCTAAATTTTCACTGGGGTTTGGAGTACCAAGATACCAGTCCCTCTATCTCATAATCCAAGTAGACACACGTTATATCTATCCTCCACCAGATCTAACCACTTAAACAACCCTGCCAACAACTTGATTTCAGATTTCTAGCCTCCAGAACTGTGAGAGAAAAAAAAATCTGTTAATTTAAGCTATCCAGTTTATTGTACTTTGTTATCATAGTAGGAAACTTATACAGCATGCAAAACAGATCTCTAATTTTATCTCCCACTCCAAACAAACCAGTTGCTCTCCATAATCCTGGTATATGTTACCACCATCCACTCAATTATCTTTATTAAATACAATGAGAATCATCTTCGATGTTGCTTTCTCTCCCATAGTCATATTTTAACTAAGATCTATGACATATTCTCATTAATACAACAAGTAGTTAAGGAAGTGAATGTGCCTGACACTATTCTAGGTAGCAGGAAATAAGGCAAGGGGCCCCTGCTCTTACAACTTTAAAATCAGGAGGAATGAACAAAATCAAGTATGAGTAGCCAACAACACAAATAAACATGAAAATATGAGATGGCAATGAATGATAACATTTAAAACATAGTGCTGTGATAAGACAGTGTGTAATAGAAAGTGGCATCGAAATATTGTAGGAGTAACAACAGTATGACACAGTGGGATAAAAGTGTCACAGTGAGTGCAAAGGTACTGAGGTTGAAATAATCTTGGCTTTTAAGGAAAAGGGAACATGGGTGGGAATAGAATAGAACAAGCAAATAGGACAGAGTGGCCATGTGCTGATAAGGGACCAGATTATGCCCTTAGTTTCCATAAGAAACAATATTTTTTCTATGTACATTGGGTGATAGCCCAAATAGCTTCTTTTCTTATCACCACCATCACCTAGTTCAAATCACCATTATTCTCTCTTTGTTAATTATCTTAACAATTACTTAACTGGTTCCCCTCTTTCCTCTCTTTCATCCTTTCCAAGCTCTGCATGACAACTATAGTGATATTTAAATACACAAATCATATATGTATTGTCTCTCTTCTTAAAATCCCTCAGTGACTTCTTATTGTGTTTTGAATAAATTCGAACACCTTACTGTGACTGGGGTAAAGGTCAAGTGAATTAACGGGTATTAACCACTAAGAGCAGTGCTTGGCATACATGCAGGACTCAGAGAATGTGAATTAAATGTCTTTCTACACAAATATAACATGGCATTTTCCTCCATGTCTGGACCAACTCCTCTTTTTCTTTCCTAGAATGTTCTGTCAAAGTTACAAATACCCAGCTATGAAAGACAACTGTGATACCTGGGTTACAAACTCACATATTCACAGGATCCAGAACAATAAGAAATGAACTGTGTTAGGTTGTAGGGAAACATAAAGGGGACAGTGGAGACTGGAAAGTTGGAAGATAAATGCAGAATCAAAAGGAGATTGCTACTGTTTAGTTCCAACTGAGTGTTCCCATGTTGGGCAGCTATCCCATGGTTGAGAGATTTTTTAATTTTTTTCCAAAGGAAGTCAGAAATCAAACTTTTATAAGAAATATCTAAACCTGAATTTGTAAATACTGGCATTTAATAAAATTTTTAACTGTACAGGCACAGAAGAACCCATCCATAGATCCAGCAGTTGGCTGCTAGTTTGAAGCTTATACTATTATGGAAGGGGGGGAAACCAACAATAAGTTTTGATGAGGATATGAGAGATTTAGATCATCTAATTTTGTTTAGGAGAAGAGAGCCAAGGTCTTGAACTATATACCAAATCATTCTGCTTCATTTTTCTTAATAAAAATAATAAATTCTTATACATGTATAGGCCAGTTAACTGTTCTAAAAGTGTTACACATATTAATACTTAAAACTACCCTGAGAGATGGGTACTATTTTGATCTCTTTTTACTGATGAAGAAACAGAAAACCAGGTAAACTAAGGGTGTGCCAAAGTTCTCACTTCTAGGAAGAGATAGAAAAAGGCTGGAGGGAGTGTACCATGAGGAAGAAGAGCACTAAAGAGGAAGGAGATGAGACTGATGAGGCACCAGGTAGTTTTGCCTGGGATCTGCTTTACACAGCATCCACTGATGATTATTAGTCTCAGCAGACCATTTCTAAGAATTTCAAAACATCACATAATGGGCCTGTCCTAGCTTTAATAGTAAATAGGCCAGCTTGTTATGCAAATGCTTATATATATTGTCATCTTTCTTCCCCCATCTTCATGCTCTCCACATCAGCCCATCTGTTCTATCACCCCCTCCCCATACAAGGGTGTTACTCCATCCCCAAGGAGCACAGCCACCAACACTGAAGCAGAAGAATGCAATGACATAATGGTGATTTTTTTTAATCAAATTTACACATAAAATGCATTGCCAGCAAGAACTCTTGTCAGGTCACAGCTGTTTCACAGTGAGTCATCCATCACTCTGAGGACTATCCCACATGGACCAAAGCAATGAAATCCCACGCACCAGGGAATAAATAAATTTGTGCTAACTCAAGAATGTCTTCCATCAAATGTTTGCAAGAAACATTTACACTAGTTAGGTGAAAAGAATGCAGCATTGCTGCATCAACACACTATAAGTATTTTTTAATGAAACTCTAAGAATATGAGAAATTTGAAAATGAATAATTACCTCTGTAAAGAGAGTACTGCATTCTACCAGAGGTTTGGAAAATTATACACTTTTTTTTTTTTTTTTTTTGACAAACAAGAAAAAAATTCAAAAAGTTCAATTGTTTTTAAATAGGTCCCACCAATAGACCCTCAACAGGCCCAGGAGGAGAAACATAACTGTCACATAGTAACATTTGAATTTGGTCCAAAACTTCTGCCAGTCCTAAAATATATCCTCCAATTGCCTGTGATAGAGCCTGAAATTTCTATTCTTTTGGGATAAGGTAAAATGCCCATGAAATAGTAATAATTGGTCATGAAATACATATGCATTCTCTTGCAAAAATGAATGGAGAGCTTGGGTAACCTATGCATTGAACACATTGCCAAAAGGAGACAGGACATTACCAAGAGAAAAACAAGATGCCAAATAAAACTTATCATCTCTGATAAATTTGACCAGGCTGGTCATGCTGCTCCATTTCCTTGGAAAATAAAATAAGAAATGCAAAAAGAGAGGAAAAAAATAGAAAAGGCATTGACTAAAACCAAATGAAACCAAATCAAAAGAACCAATCAATCAACCAAACAAAACACAAAAATAGAACAAAACTCAAAACATCAAGTATTTTAAACACAAATGCAAAACACAAACACAAAATAGAACAAAATTCAAAACATCATGTATTTTAACTGCTTGACTTGGAAAGCACATGCTACCAATTTCTCTTCTAAGGTAACTGTGTAGATCGACTTTGTCCTTGACTTTGAAACTAGGAGGCTTATCTGAAAGTTTTCAGGAGATGAGTACTTATTTCTCTATTATCTTCCTGTATTTTCTCTATCAAATACTGATTAAGGCTCTTGTTAAATTCATCCCAGAATGTAGATTCACTATCTTCTCTGGTACACTTTATGTTGTTAAATGATTCTTTTTAAAATGTAGTCTTGGGGTACCTGGGTGGCTCAGTGCTTAAGCCTCTGCCTTCAGCTCAGGTCATGATCTCAGGGTCCTGGGATCCAGCCCCGCATCCGGCTCTCTGCTCGGCAGGGAGCCTGCTTCCCCCTCTCTCTCTACCTGCCTCTCTGCCTACTTGTGATCTCTCTCTCTCTCTCTCTCTCTCTGTCAAATTAAAAAAAAAAAAAGGTAGTCTTAGTCTCATACTTCTCCTTATTAATTCTGAAGCCATGGAGAATAAACAATTGGAAAATAATGCTTTCGGCCTCACTAGTCAGAAAGATGCCTCACAACAGTGGCATCTTCCTATTCATCCAGGCACCTTCCTATTCAGCCAACACAATGTTTATGTTTAATAACCTCAAGCAGTGCTTTATCAGTAGAAATACAATGTAAGACACCTATGTAATTTAGAATTTTCTGGTAGCCACATTAAAGAGTAAAATATGTCTATTATTAATATTTTAAATGTCAATTTTACATGAAATACTTTATAACTAAAAATATTCAAACTACCTTATGTGTTTTATTTAAACCAATTATCCAAACCATTATTATTTCAACAGGTAGTTATTATAAAAATGTATTGAGTCGATACCTTCTTTTTTACATACTAAGTCTTCAAATCTAGTTTTTGTTTTATACTTATAGCTTATTTCAATCGCATGCTATATCTTCAATGGCTAAAGTGAAGTGCAGGCCTATGAAAGCAACAAAGTTGTGCTTAATGGAAAAACACTTTTAAATAACTAATTTTTAAATGCAAATTAATTATAATTAAATAAATAGAAAATTAACTTCCTTGGTTGCTGTAAACATAAGTTTCCAATAGATACTTGCTGGCTACCACAAGGAATAGCACAAATCTAAAGGACTGAGTCTTTGAAGGAATCACATAAGGTAAATATATTAACATCTCCCACTAGCCTTAAAGAAAAAATTGAAGAAAAAAATTCTAAGTCAAATTCAAACCATAACCAAAATGAAGCACTTCTGTGGAAGAAAATATCTTTCAGGACAAAAATCCTTCTATATGTCCAAGCTGACATATAGAATGAACACTACACCAGCTTTTGATTTAGACTATATGAGAATGTTAGTTCCTCCATTTATCAACTGAAGTGTCAATATTGGTAATGGAAAGCTTTGATTTTGAAAACTAAACTAGACCTACATGTTCTACATCTGACACTGGATTAAAATCAAAAGAAATTTATTTATAAATTATAATAAAAACATCAATATATTTATCATTAAAATAGATGGCTAGAATAAGTTATAGTATCATTTATAATGCCCAAATATTTAGGTTATTCATATAACAATTTACCTAGTGTGAGTTTCAAAGTTTGAAGACAGCCATGTATGTAGAAAACTGATTCAATGACTTAATAATATTGATTCTTCTACTACATTGAGAAATAAATATATGTTTGTGTTCAGTTAAAGGATATAAAGGTTTTCCTAGAACCACCATACATTGAGTCCGGTTAGTCCTTCCATTGGGAATTAAAAATAAAAAATCATGGTTTGGCCAGAGAAAAGATAAACTTTATGACTTAAATATTTTCCTAGAACACATCAACTTAAATGTTTAGGAAAATACATCCTCCATTATTGTAACCCAGATATTTCTTTCCCCTCTACATACAAGCCTCCTATATCTGCTTACCCATCCACATTCTCAGCTGATAGTATTGTTTTTAACTTAATTAAAGAAACTGAAGCAATATGAGAAATTTCAATAGCTCTGACCACTGTACCTACTCATTTACTCGCATTTGTACCCTCTTACTCTATGTGAACAGCTTGTACTCCAAATGAATGCTGACTTTTTCAATTTTACATTAGATTCCATCTTCCTTTGCCTACTCCCCAGCAATTTCTTCACTTTATTATTAATTTTCTTCTTACTAGTAATAAAGTTTCATTAAACTATACACAATATCTTCCCCCATCTTAAAAGAAAATCTCTCTTAATACAAGCACCCCTATAGCTATTTCCCTATTTTACCGCTCTCTTTTATGTAAACCCCCCCAAAGTTCTCTAGCCTCACTATCTGTAAATCCTCTCCTATTCTCTCTGACAGTCTAAAACTCAACTAAATGAATTTCACCCCATCACTTCCCTGAAACTATTCTTTCTTGTTAGTGACCTCTATATCGAGAAATCTAATGATCAGTCTCAGTTAATCTTTCTTAGACTACTTCTCTTTTCTAAAACATTTTCTTCTTTCAGGAAAGCCTTGATTTCCTACTTTTCCTTCTACCTCAAAAATTCCTTTACTGATTTCTCTACTTTTCCTCACTCTCTAAACAAAGTCACACAGCAGGACTGAATCAATGAAATTCTAATTGAACATTAGGATTTGGTCCTTAGAAGTATTTTATAGTTACTTGCAAGATTTCATTGGAGTTTCAGTGCTTTGAATATTACTTTTTGTGGGCAACACCTGCCTTTATAGTTACAGCCTGGAAGTTTTTCCTAGCTCTAGGCTCATACATCCAGCTGACAGGATGGTGTCTCTGGTTGGATGTCTTAACTTAACTTAGGCATCATAATTTAAAACCATACTCCTTGTTTTCTTCCTGAGGTGTTTCCCACGTTTTTAATGACTAATCATTCATCTATCTGTTCAGATCAATGACTTCAGAGTAATATCCCATTCCACTTTCGGTACTGCCCTTTATCCAAGTTGTTGATTTATTTTGCATTTATTTGATTATTAAAGAGGTGACTATGTTTCCAAATATATATTTATTTTATATTTTATCTATTAAATGACTGTTTACACATTTGATCCATTTTATTTTTGGAGTATTACCCTTTTAGTTATTCTTTATTGGCATGTACTACTAGTTCTTTTTGTCCAGAATAGAAATTGCTTTATTATATTTATCTAGGGTTTATAAACAGAATAGTGTCATTGCTTAAAAAAGATGAATAATACATAAATATAGAGCAAAGTGAATATGATCTTAAATCCTACCACCCCAAGAAAAACACTATTGATATTTCAGTGATTATCTTTTTTATATCTTTTGATAAATATAAATATAAATTTAATAATAGAACTATAGCACATGTGCAATCTTTCTATTTCATTTATGTGTTTCCAGTGGCCACATTTGCCTAAAGCAATTTTTTCTTTTCTTTCTTTTCCTTTTCTTTCTCCCTTCCTCATATCATCTCCTCCTGAAAGAGTTACACCATCTCCCACTGCAGGTATCCAGTATGAACAACCCATTGAGTATTCTTACATAACTCCTTAAGCCAACATAATTAAGCCTCGCTAAGGCTTATATAATCTCTCTCTCTCTCTCTCTCTCTCCTCCACTCCCCACCTCCACAGATTTTTAGTAATAATTGATTTCATCAAATATACAAAAAAAAAAAGAGGTATATTCAGAGACATTCTCTGTCTCGTTTTACCTCCATCCCACTTGGTTCACCTTTTGCCTCATCCCCTTCCCTTTTAAAGTGTAAACAAATATATTAGTATACCGTTCCTTCCTTCCTTCTTCTCTTAGACTAATGGTAGTATATTATACATGCTTTTCTCCAACTTGCTTTTTTTTTTCACTTAAAAAAGCTGTTCTGGACACCACTATGTAGTATGTAGTGTGTAAAGACCTACCTCCTTTCTATTAAAAGGAGTCTAAAACTCCATTGTGTGGATGTATTCTAATTCATTCAACCATTTCTTTGTTGATGCACTTTTGGCAGTAATTGGCCTCATTCATATGTCTCTTAATATTTGTATAGTGTATTATGCTATTAGATTCCTGGAAATGGGGATGGTACATCAATACGTAAACTCATATAAATTTTCTGTATGTCACATATCACATTTCTACCAACAACACATGAAAAAACTTATTTTAATATATTTTTGGCAAGTATTGTTTTGCAAAATATACCAAATACCTCAGTATTGTTAGTTTAAGAATGCTTGTGATCAGTCACTTATTCCTATGAGTGTCAGTGGGCTCACTTTAATATGTTCAAGGCCTATTCATATTTTTTTCTAATGAACTGTCTGTTGCCTATTTTTCTATCAGGATGTTTTCCTTATTTTCCTGCCCCCTGATTCTTCATACAAAGTTATAAATATCACTGGCTTCTTGCTCCTCTCAGTGGCTGGACTCCATCAAGTTACACATTAATAGTTTTGGGGATTTGTCATCTAATTTGTATGTTTGTGAACTTTTTATTTTGATATAATTTCAGATTTATAGAAAAGTTGCTAAAATAGCATAAGGAATTCCCATATACTTTTACCTAGATCATCAGTTGGCCCCATACACTGGCTCTCTCTCTCCATATATATAATTACACACAAACACAAATGCACACAACTTCAGTATATATTTCTTAAGAATGAAGAAATTCTTCTGTATAGCTATAATTACAAAAAATCAGAAAATATAACATTGACCTAATGCTATTATCTAATCCTCAGTTCGTATTTAAATTTTGTCAACTGTCCTAATATCTACTTCCTTTTTCCCATTGCAGAATCCAGTCCAGAATCCTGCATGGCAGCTAGGTGTCATGGCTCTTTAGTCTCACTTAATCTTGTACAACTTTAGGGTCTTTCTTTGTTTTTCTTGATCTTAACATTTTTTGAAGAGTGTATGCCAGTTATTTTGTACAATGTCCCTCCATTTAATGTTTCTGACATTTCCTTGTTAGATTCATCTTGTGCATGTTTAGCAAAAATACCACAGAAAATATGCATCTTCAGCATCAGGAGAAATATGAAGTTGGTTTGCTCTAATATTGAAGTTGTTACCTTACATATTTAAGAAGTATCCACTAGGTTTCTTCACTGTAATATTTCCTCCCCCCATGTAATTAATAAGTTATTTTGGCAGATATATAGTATATAAATATCCTGTTTCTCCCCAAGCTTTTACCCACTAGTTTTAGTAACCACTGATGATTTTCTAATTGACTTATTTCTTTTATATTTATTAGTTGTCACTCTGTTAAAGGAAGAGCTTTCTTTTACCACCCCTTTATTTACTTATTTGTGTTCTTATTTATATTAGCAAAGACATGGATTCTTATTTTATAATCATCTCCATCATTATTTCAATTTATCCTTAAATAATCCCGTATTTGTCCAGAGACAATTAAGCTAGCTTCTTTGCCTTTGATTATATCCTCATCATTCTTTTAACATTTTATTACCTTCTAACACAGTAAGATGTTCCTGATTCATCTTATATCTTCCATGACCCAAACCTGGGATCATTTATTTTCCTCCAAAGTGCCTTCTGGTGACAAAAGAGACCTACCTGCTTAGGCAAGAACTGCAGAGAAGTTCTTGAGCACCTTGGCAGGGACTATGGATATTTTGCAAAGAGGTTCCATTTGAGCTTTAACCTTCTGAGAGTTCCTATGGGAGAGTAAAAAGAAAAAGTGAAGTTAGGTGACTTGGGGAAGAAAATAGATTTTCCTGCCCAAACTGGGAAATGATGCTGGCTCTCTTAGTTTTTTAGGAACTCCAGAAAATTTGCTGGATTTTTTATTATCATATTTTATAATTCTAGCTTTTAATTATTTTTATATTTCCATCTCTCATTTTGTGAATTATTTTTAGATATTTAAAAATACAATTCTATTGGGGCACCTGGGTGGCTCAGTAGGTAAAGAGTCCAACTTTGGTTTTGGCTCTGTGCTCAGCTGGGAGTCTGCTTGATATTTCGTCCTCTCCCTCTGCCCCTCCACTGACTCATGCTTTCCCTCTCTCTCTAAAGTAAATAAATAAATCTTTAAAAAATGATGATTCTTTTTTTTTCTACTTTTACCTACATATTTGTTATTCAACTTTTTTACTTTTTGTTTTTCACCATTTTTGTGGACTGGGTTATATTAAGCCACCCCTCTCACCAAGAATAACTGCTGAATCTGTGTAAAACATTTTTAATAATCTGTTCGAAGGCAGCAGAAAAACTAAGAAACCAAAAAGGACCAGAGAATCAAATGTTCCAGAGAGGACAAACATGTAGCTGAAGGAATTCAATAGTCTACTCCTTAATTTTCCAATTATAAAACATAGCTGAGAGATGGAGAAGTTTATCATAAAATAGTAGCTAAGAAGCTGAGAAGCTGAAGAGAGCTTTCAGAAATCTCATAAGGTCACAAGAACAAAAGTTAGAGATTAGAAATCACAAGGAGGATGGACAAGGGTAAACAGCTCAGGATTCCACTGACAGCACTAGGAATTTGCACCTCTGAGAGACACGGCATTATATCAGATATAAAACAGCCTTCACAAATATTGAAATATGTATTTGAATTAGGTCACTACCCCCTTGATTTAGGAATATCAACTCCTTTATTAACTTTCTGCCAACAAAAGGAAATCTTATGTGGAGAATTATAACATCATCAGAACCTCAAATTATCTTTACAAGAATTCGTAATCAGTGTTTTTCATTCTAGCAAACAATTTTGGCATACTAGATGACAATACCAAATCACCAAAACAAACAAACAAACCAAAAAAAGCATAATGTAAAAATAAACTGATTCAGACATTGGATTTAATTAGATATCAAATATAATAAAATTGTATATTAAAATAATACATTTGATAAAGTAGTGAGCAAGATGGAGAATTTCAGCTGAGAACTGACTGGAATATCTGAAATAGAATCAAATGGAAAATTTAGAAATACAAAAATAATAAAATTAATACTCAATAAGTGGATTTGACAGAGGATGACCCAAAGAAATGGATTAATAGAAGGAAATAAATATCTACACTGGAATACAGAGAGACAAAATTTTGGAACATATAGAAAAGAGTAAAAGAGAAAGAGGAGATGTGGTTTTACCAGAGCCTGGAACCCCAGGATATCCATGGGAGCTGGAATCACAGTGAAGACTATCTGTTGAGAGCAGGGGCATAAGTGGGGAAGGGAAGTCCCTGCAAGATCAGGAGTCAGGGATGGTCCCCAGGCACTACAAAGATGTCATATCGAGCAGACCTTCTGTGGCTTCTTTTTATCTTCTACTAGCCAATATTTCACATTTCCAACACAGAATCAAGTGTGCAGGGGAGCATAGGAAATGGAGCTCTCTGTGTTATATAGTGTGTACGTGAGGGTGAAAGAACAGAAAAGCAACTTACCGGTTAATCTGCACAGATGCCAACTTTTCAAGTTTACGGTGATGAAGTTAATTCTCCTGCTCCTACTTGCTTACTTATCTTTGACCACTTTAATAAGGAGCTGAGAAAAAATAGAATTTAATGCTTGTGATCAGGACGATACTTTATTCAGATTACCCAGATAGAGACTATGTTGAAAAAATATATTGAGATTAGTCCAAAAATTACCATTGAAACAAACATTTTAATGGAGCTAATGAATTAAAGCACTCTTTTGACTAACCTGGTATCAATGAGTGACATCTTTCTTCAGCAAAAATATGTATATTAATTTGTGTTCCTAGATACAATATAAGGTCAGGCACATCTTTCCTCACCAAAAGAAGTTATGCTTATCTTTGTTCTTGGTTTTTACTTTGTGGAACATGATGGCCTATGAATACCTGGCTTCTCCCAGGAAAATGGGTCATTGCATTCTAAAAGGATGTCTTCAAAAATTATATTTTAAATTATATAAAATTCCCTTTAGTACCAATTATTACACTTCAGGTACAAACTGAAATGACATTCAGAAGTATTTGGCTTGAAATAATTTGGAGAAATTATTTTAAGTGAAATAGCTTTTTAGGCATTAAAAAAATTGAATAAGTTTGGGAATTAACTAAATTTATCATTTTTTTCAAGTAATAAGATCTAAAATAAACTGGTAATCAAAAATCATGCTCTTTCTGATTTTTGTATAACTGTGGCTAGTTGTTAGCAGGTAAAGAGTTTAAGAATGTTCTCCTCAAATAGGACCAATACTGTAAGAAGATCTAACATTGAGTAAAGGGTAATTATGTTCTTAAAGTTTCAAATTTATTCAATCATGAGTCCTTCCATGAAAGATGTGTAAATAATATTATGAGATATTTGGTAAGAATTTCTTTGTATAATAATAGAAATATTATATAATAGAATAATTATTATAGAACAGAGCAGAATAATAATTTCATTGTATAATAAGTAGAAAGAAGAGGAACAAAAGTTATATTTATAACATATTTCTTTTTTTTAATTTTAATTCCAGTATAGTTAACATATAGTGATATATTAATTCCAGGTGTACAACATAGTGATTGAACAATTCTATACACTACTCAGTACTCATCAAGATAATTGTATTCTTAATCTTGTTCTCCTACTTAACCCATTCCCACACCCACCTCCCTTTTGGTAACCATCAGTTTGTTCTCTATAGTTGAGTCTATTTCTTGGTTTGCCTCTTTTTTTGTTTTGTTTTGTTTCTTAAATTCCACATAGGAGTTAAATCATATGTTATTTATCTCTTTCTGACTTATTGTGTTTAGCATTATACTCTTTAATCCATACCTGTTGTTGCAAATGGCAAGGTTTCATTCTTTTCATAGCTGTGTAATATTCCATTGTGTGGAATATTACATGAGTATTTATTTATGGACCCTTGGGCTGCTTCCATAATTTGCCTATTATAAATAATGCTGCAATAAACATAGGAGTGCATATATATCCTTCTGAATATATGCATATATATCATATCATATCATATCATATCATATCACATCATATATACTTCTGAATTAGTGTTTTCCCTTTTTTAAATTTAGATTTTACTTGTTAACATACAGTTAACATACAGTGCAATATTGGTTTCTGGAGTAGAATTCAGTGATTCATCACTTATATACAACACCCAGTGCTCATCACAGGTGTTCTCTTTAATACCCATCACCCATCTACCCCATCCCCCACCCACCTCCCTCCATCAACCCTCAGAATGAGGGTTTCATATGGTTTGATGTGAAGAATCTCATATGGCTTGTTTCCCACTCTCCCTTTTTCTTTTCCCTCTTCCCATATGTTTATCTGTTTTCTTTTTATAATTCTGCATATGAGTGAGATCATATGGTATCTGTCTTTCTCTGACTGACTAATTTCACTTAGCATTATATACTCTAGTTCCATCCATATTGTTGCAAATGACAAGATTTTGTTCTTTTTTATGGCTGATAAAATTCCATTACCCCCACCCCCCCACCACTACCCCCTCCCCCCACCACCACAACAACTTCTTTATCCATTCATCAGTCAATGGGCATTTGGGCTCTCTTCATAGTTTGGCCATTGTTAGTAATGCTGCTATAAACATCAGGGTGCATATACCCTTTCAAATCTGTATTTTTTGTATTGTTTGGGTGGGTAAATAATAGAGCAATTGCTGGTAGTTCTATTTTTAACTTTTGGGGGAACATCCAAACTGTTCTCCAGAGTGGCTGCCCAAGTTTGTATTCCCACCAACAATGGAAGTCCCCTTTCTCTCCATCCTTACCAACACCTGTTGTTTCTTGTGTTATTAATTTAGCCATTCAGACACCTGTGAAGTGGTACCTCATTATGGTCTTGATTTCTATTTCCCTGATAATGACTGATGTTGAGCATCTTTTCATGTGTCTATAAGCCATCTTCTTTGGAAACATGTCTATTCATGTCTTCTGCCCATTTCTTAACTGGGTTATTTGTTTTTTGGGTGTTGATTTTGATAAGTTTTTTTTTTTTAACAGATTTTGTCAATAGATGCAGAAAAGGCATTTGATAAAATACAGAATATATATATATATACATATATATATATAAATATATATATGTATATATATATATATAAAACAAATATATATATATATTTGTTTTATATATATATATATATTTTTTTTTTCCCGATTTGTTTAGTGTATATTTTCCAAGGTCATTGCTACCCTTTTAGTATTTTGTTCTCTCATTCATCTATTCTAATCTAGATAAAATGACAAGGTGGAAAAACTCACCTCAAGAAAAAAAAAAAGAAAGAAAGAACAGATGGCTAGGGGCCTAATCAATATGGATGTCAGTAAGATATCAGACATAGAGTTCAGAATGATGATTATCAAGGTGCAAGCTGGGCTTGAAAAAAGCATGGAAGATATTAGAGAAACCCTGTCTGGAGAAATAAAATCCCTTTCTGGAGAAATAAAAGAACTAAAATCTAACCAAGTTGAAATCAATAAACCTATTCATGAGGTGCAATAAAAAATGGAGACTCTTACTGCTAGGATAAATGAAGTAGAAGAGAGAATTAGTGACACAGAAGACCAAATGGTGGGGAATAAAGAAGCTGAGCAAAAGAGAGACAAACAACTACTGGATCACGAGGGGAGAATTCGAGAGATAAATGATGCCATAAGATGAAACAATATTAGAATAATTGGGATTCCAGAAGAAGAAAGAGAGAGATGAGCAGACGGTATGTTGGAGCAAATTATAATAGAGAATTTCCCTAATATGGCAATGGGAACAAGCATCAAAATCCAGGAGGCACAGAGAATCTCCCTCAAAATCAATAAAAATAGGTTCACACCCCGTCATCTAATAGTAAACTTATAAGTCTCAGTGACAAAGAGAATCCTGAAAGCAGCTCAGGATGAGAGATCTGTAACATATACAGTGGTAGAAATATTAGATTGGCAGCAGACCTATCCACAGACACCTGGCAGGCCAGAAAGAACTGGCATGATATATTCAAAGGACTAAACAAGAAAAATATGCAGCCAAGAATGCTATATGGAGCTAGGATGTCATTGAAAATAGGAGATAAAAAGCTTCCAGGACAAACAAAATTTAAAAGAATTTGCAAACACCAAACTAGCCCAACAGGAAATACTGAAAGTGGTCCTCTAAGCAAAGAGAGAGCCTAAAAGAAACAAAGCAGAAAGGAGCAGAGACAATATACAGTAACTCTCACCTTATAGGCAATACAGTGGCATGTTTTTCAATAGTTACCCTGAATGTAAAGGGGCTAAATACCCCAATCAAAAGACAGGTATCAGAATGGATTAAAAAACAAGACCCATAAATATGGTGTTTACAAGAGACTCATTTTAGACCCAAAGAAACCTCCAGATTTAAAGTTGGGGGGAGCTATTTACCATGCTAATGGACATCAAAAGAAAGCTGGGGTGGCAATCCTTATATCAGATAAATTAGATTTTAAGCCAAAGACTGTAATAGATGAGGAAGGACACTATATCATTTTAAGGGTCTATCCAACAAGAAGATGTAACAATGGTTAATATTTATTAAGCCCCTAACATGGGAGCAGCCAATTATATAAAGCAATTAATAACAAAATTAAAAAAATACATTGATAACAATACAATAATAGTAGGGCACTTTATCACCCCCCTCAGTGCAATGGACAGATCAACTAAGCAGATCAATAACAAGGGCTTTGAATGACCCACTGGTCATTCTGGACCAGATGGAATTCACAGATATATTCAGAGCATTCTATCCTAAAGCAACAGAATACACATTCTTCTCTGGTGCACATGGAACATTCTACAGAATAGATCACATCCTGGGTCACAAATCAGGTCTCAATGGTTACCAAAAGATTGAGATCATTCCCTGCATATTTTCAGACCACAATGTTTTGAAACTAGAACTCAACCACAAGAGGATAGTTGGAAAGAATTCAAATGCATGGAGGCTAAAGAGCATCCTCCTGAAGAATGAATGGGTCAACCAGGAATTTAAAGAAGAATTGAAAATATTCACGGAAACCAATGAAAATAAACTAAAATCACTGTTTCACATCCCCCCACCCCCATTTTTAGTGACTGATTGTCTGTCTTTGTAGTAACTGACTTTACTTCTTTTAGGGACATTAATTGGGAAATGTCAATTATTTATGCATTTTGAGTAGGGAAAATTCAATCTTCTTCCTACATGTTTTTCCTTTACTCTTATACTACTACCACGCTAACAACATGTCAACACCATGCAGTTCAGTGCGAAATCTACTGAGTGGCCTATAATTTAACTCAATTCTGACACTGTATACCTAGAGATAAGCTCAGATCCTATAGGTTAAGAACTTAGTCCCATGAGAATGACCCTCCCCCACTCCACCCCGTCCTGATTTCAGATGTCAATTGAAAATACTAATAGGTCCCTAGGTTACTCACAACTTCTGTCCAACTTGTCTACAAAGCCAGGGTTCCCATTACCTTCTTCCCTTTGGATTCAATTATTTGCTAGAATAGCTCACAGAATTCAAGGAAACACTTGCATTTACAAGTTTATTATGTAATGAAGTATATGATAAAGGATACAGATGAACAATGAAATGAAGAGATACCTAGGGTGAGATCTGGGAGGGTCCTGAGCATAGGAGTTTCTGGGTAGTAGGGATACATCACTTCCTCCATATATGGATATGGTCACCAACCTGGAAGCTCTCTGAACCTATGTTTCTGGAATTTTTGTGGAGGCTTCATCACGCAGGCATGATCAAATATTAACCCCACTTCTGACTCCTGTTCCCTCACTGAAGAAGGGGAGTTGAGATTGAAAATTCCAAACTTCTGATTATGGCTTGATCTTTCTGTTGACCAGCCCCATTCAGGAGCCTACCAAGAGTCACTTCATTAGAACAAATGACAAATGACACTATTATGACCCAGGTGATTCCAAGAGATTTAGGAGCTCTGTCAGAAACTGACATCAAAGACCAAATATAAGAACAAAAGATGTTCCTAGTGTTCTTATCACCTAGGAAATTATAAGGGTTTTAGGTGTGTGTGTGTGTGTGTGTAGTTGTGTGTGTGTGTGTGTGTATATGTGTGTGTGTGTGTATAATTTCACACATTGAAAGAAATACATTGAGTGAATTGTTGAATGATATTGAATGAATGACAATGAATGAACTATTCTAAAATAGTTAAAATAGTTAATAGTATTTTGATATCATGGATATTTCTTTGTATTTACTTGAAGACAATATTAGAGTATTATTTAGATTTTAAAAATAATCAGTGTATTAGAAAATATCACCAATTTCTTTTTTGGAGAATTATTTTGTTTTTAAGATTGTTTTATTGTTCTTGAGAACTTTATGGTATACTCAGCTAAGTGTCTGAATAAACTAAAAATTTTAAAAATAGGGGAATCTGGGTGGCTCAGTCAGTTAAGCATCTGACTCTTGATTTTTGGCTCAGGTCATCATCTCAGGCTCTTGAGATACAGCCCTGCATCAGGCTTCTTATTCAGTGTGGAGTCTGCTTGTCCCTCTCCTCCGCACTCTGCATTTTGCACTCTTTCTCTCTCTCAAATAAATAAAAACAAAACCTTGGAAAAATTAAGAAATATGTTACTGTAGACACATTGTTTTGTATCAAATAATCAAGAAATTCCCATTTTAATAATATAAATTAAAATAAAAATATTTTCAATTTTGTTGTATTTCAGTTACCATAATGGCAAATATTATACATATAATCAAGTGTGGGATAGCACTTCATGTAAGCATTAGTACTGCAGATATCAGGTACATTATAAATCTTGCCAATGATTTAGATTACTGTTCACTGATGTGTGGAACATGTAAAGGATATCCAAAGGGTTTAATTTAAACATCATAAGTAAAATCGGTGTTACTGATTATACCACTCTGTATTTATCAATCCATAAATAAGTCTATTTTTTTATCTTAGCAATGTTACAAATAATTTCCATAAAAATAAGTATTGTGGGAAAAGAAAAATATGTCATACATGAGTTGAATTATATTTTCTTTTTTATTATAAAAATAATGATCCCCATATAATATGCCACTTTCTCTAAATGCTATAAAAATTAACTCAAATATAAGTTATTTATGTCTTAAAGTATAATGATTTCTATTACATTTCACACACACATATGTATATAACTGTTAGAGCACAATCACCCACACTCTTCCTAAAACATTGTAGTTTGTAGCTTAATATAATAATTTTTAATTATGTTTGTCTGGATTGCACTGTGTTTATATAAATGTCTTTGAAAGTCTTTGTATAGTGCACGGATGCACTAGTCCATCCACAGCTACCACTCTTCCCCATTATTTTTCTCCTGCTCAAGGCACACATTTATGCTTTCATAGACATCTGTAGGTATTTCACTTTTCTGATCCTTGATGTATAACATAACATAGATCATTGTCTCCTATAGTGTAGTTTTTGTGAATCCATCTCACCTGCTGTCCTCCATGTATTTTAAGGAAATGGGCTATGTCCTATTCATCTTTATATTCTTCCAAGTGCTTTACACAAGGAAGGAATTCAGTAAGAATTTATTGAAATAGCTGAGGAGGTGGGAAACAACTTGAACACAAACAGGGGATGCTCTCTGAACATTTAAAGAATTAAAAGCAAATTTCATATTTTATAAAACTAGAGTTTTGGGAAGGTAGCAGTCTGTGGTAACAAATTAATTATCCCTTGTAGAATAAATAAAATCTTCAACAAAACAATAACTGGTCTTATTACAATAACAATAACTTCAACAAGACAATTCCCTGGTCTTAATTTATCCTGTGATCTGGATTTTATTACCAGAGTCTAAGAGTGCTAATTTTTCTTTAATTTATATATTAACAAAGTATCAAATGTACGTACATTAAAAAGTCAAATATTTAAATGAGCCTATAAAAGAAAACAATAGTCACCCTCATATGTGTATGTGCATATTTGTATCTTAAGGTAAAAATGAAAAAGAATGTAAGTAAGATGGATTATGATTATTAGGATAAAAATGGATTTTAAGAACTGAGTAAAATGCATCTGAAATCTCAACCTCTGCTCCATTCACTCACATTCCATAATAATAAACCTTTGACAATTTGAAAATATCATTAGTGGGTGTCAGGATTCTCATTTGTCTTAGGTAAATAAGCAAACAAGTAGTGAGCACTCATGTTATTCTTGTGAGGTCACTTATTACCTATAAAAACTGGCTTGGGGACAAAAGAGTTATTTTACAATAACATAAATCATGAAATAATTTTTGCCCCTGTATATTTTTAGGTTACAGGGACAGAACTGATCATGGATATAATCCTCAAAGAAAGCCCTTGAGCCAAGATTTACAACTTTCTTAGAATGAGATTAGAAGAAAACATTTCTTAATGAAACTTATTTTCCTATTCACAGAAATCTGGCATGTTGTCTTATTGGTTTTTACATCATTCAAATGACTAAAAATGTATGAAAATAACAACACCATGTACATTACCATAAGAGAAGGTAGTATATGTCTTGGTAATTTTTTTGCTTAGATATCTTTGAAGACAGTTATATGTTACAAATGTTATGTTAGCAATGTTTCAAAAAGATGTTTCTTAAACCTTGGGACAGATCATTCTTTTTCATGACTTTATACTTTAAAGCCAAACTATATGTTCAAAGAATCATATAGCATGCTTAAGGAATAACCAAGATATAGTTTGTCTATGATACCAATATAGACAGATAAAATGTGAAAAAAAAAACCCATTAAATATTTTCACTTATACCATGTACATGCTTCATAAAAAAGAAATCTCTGTTACTCAAATGTAGCATCTTAGCCACTTTATACTTAGTATTGTTGGGTTATAAAATTAGAAAAATTCAGATTATGGAAAACAAAATTAAAACCCTTTTCTATTTCTGTTATGTCAGAAAGCTGAGAGCTTTCCCATGTGGTGAGCCCACATGGGAAAGACAAATCCCCATATCATTTGGCTTTGAAAACCAGAGGGGATGAATTTCACCAATTCTTACAACCTGCAAACATAAAACCTGAAACTTTAAAAATCAGCATTCTCTGCTCTGAGAGAACCAGAAGGACGTGGGTGAGAGAGTCCAGTGGAAATACAGCACAGAAGCAGCAGTTTGAAAATCCCATGGGGTACAGGGGAGGGAGGTTTTTTGTTTTTGTTTTTGTCTTTTATTAATCTCAGAGCCTGTGTTGGACGATCAGGGATCATTGGGAGGCTTCTCCAGGAACAAAGGAGTTGGCCAGAGACATTTCCTTCCCACACCCCCAAGCTGAGTACACCATGCAGTGCTGAAACTGGAGACCTAACTTACTAACCTCGTGCCTCCCCAACATCTTCCCCTGTAGACATGCCCCCCTCCAGCCAGGCCTCAGCTCCAGGTCTTTTCCTACAGTAAACTAGTACAAACTTTGCTAATGCCTCACTTACCCCTCTCCCCCAACCCCGCATGCTTCTGCAGATCCACCCCCTTCAACACACTCTTGACTAAAACCCACTCAAAGTGGTACCACAAGACTGGCAGTGTGCGAGCAGCCCCAACAGGGGCCAGTGTCACTCCAAAGTGTAACCACAAACACCAGTCAGACTGTGGCTTTGGCAGTGGGCTGGGACAGATAGCTGGTCTGACTGCAGATCCCACGGACCACTGAAAGCTTCTTGGAGGACAAAAGAAGGAAAATACCCTGCTGTTCAGTGCGTCTCTGGCAAATGCCTAGTCTAACTCAACACAAGTACAAGGCAGCCAAGACTGGCCCACTAATAGCACAGGAACCCAATACCGCCCACAACAAAGACGGCCATTACAGATGACTGGACTGAAGGCAAATGTGGCTCAGCCACAACAGCAGGATGCACGCAACACACATAGGAAATACCCCTGAAGTACCAGTTCCTGGCGAACAGGGGACACTACACTGAAGAGCACTATAGGACCTCTTCTTCATTAGGCTACACCTTTCAAGAGAGGAGATGTAGCTTACTTTATTAACACAGAGAAATAGAGAGAAGATGAGACAAAATGAGGCGACAGAGGAATGTATTCCAAATGAAAGCACAGGAAAAACACACACACACACACACACACAGACACAAGAGCAAGGTAACCTAGTGAAATAGAGGAAAGTAATATGCCTGATAGAATTTGAAGTAATGACCATAATGATACTCACTGGACTTGAGGAAAGAGTGAAGGACCTCAGTGAGAACCTTTTCAAAGAGATAGAGAACACAAAGTACCAATCAGAGATGACAAGCTCAATAAATGAAATTAAAAATACACTACAGGGAATAAATAGTAGACTAGATGAAGCTGAAGAATGATTAGTGACCTGGAGAACAGAATAATGAAAGTAATAAAGCTGAGATAAAGGTGAAAAAAAAAAAAGCCATGAAAATAGACTTAGGGAACTCAGTGACACCATCAAGCATAGTAACATTTACATTATAGGGATCCAAGAAGAGGAAGAGAAAGGAAAAGAAAAAAAGAGATGGAAAAAGAAGAAATAGTAGCTGAAAACTTCCTGCATCTGGGGAAGAAAACAAAAATCCAGATCTGGGGGGCACAAAGAAGCCCCCAACAAAATCAACCCAAGGAGGTTTGCACCAAGGCACATAGTAATTAAAGTGACAAAAAGTAGTGATAAAGAGAGAATTGTAAAAGCAGTAAGAGGGAAAAAAGAAAACAGTTACATACAAGGGAAACCCAATGAGGCTATCAGCTGATTTTTCTTAGCAGAAACATTGCAAGCCAGAAGTGAGTGTCATGACATATTCAAAGAGCTGGGTAGGGAAAATCTTCAGCCAAGAATGTTCTATCCAGCAAGGTTATCATTCAGAATAGGAAGGTAGTTAAAGAGTTTCCCAAGCAAACAAAATTAAAGGAATTAATGAACACTAAACCAACCCTATCAGAAATGATAAAGGGGACTCTTTGAGTGGAAAGGAAAACCATCAGTAGGAGTAAGAAAAGTAGGATGCACAAAAACAGTGAAATTCAGATATCTATAAAGATTGGTCAAGAGACTTACAAAATAAAGTGATGTAAGGTATGATATTGAGTACCTAAAACATGGGGGGTGGGGACGGAAGTAAAGAATGGGCTTAAACTTAAGCAACCATGAACTTAATATAGATGGCAATATGCAGATGTTATATATAAACCTAATGGTAACCGCAAATTGAAAACAGTAATAGACATGCAAAAAAATAAAGAGAAAGGAATCCAATTATATTGCTAAAGAAAGCCTAATAATCATGAGAGAAGACAGCAAGAAAGGAACAGAGAAGAACCTCAAAAACAACCATAAAACAAGTAACAAAATGGCAGTAAATACATACCTGTCAATAATTACTTCAAATGTAAACAGACTAAACTCTCCAATCAAAAAACAGGGTGACAGAATGGATGAAAAAGTAAGACTCACCTAATTGTTACCTACAAGAGACTCATTTCAGACCTGGAGATACATGGGATGTATCTCCCATGGGGGATGGAGAAGACTTTATCTTGCAAATTGATGTGAAAAGAAAGCCATAGCAGCAATTCTTTAAAACAAAGACTGTAACAAGAGACAAAGAAAGCTATGTAATAATAAAGGGAATAATCTAACAAGAAGACATAATTCTAAATATATATACCCAACATGGGAACACCCAAATACATAAAACAATTAATAAGAAACATAAAGGAAGTAATAGAGAGTAATACAATAATTGTAGGGGACTTTGACACACCACTTACATCAATGGATAGATCATCCAAACAAAACCAAGGAAACAGTGGCTTTGAATGACACATTGGACCAGATGGATTTAACAGATATATACAGAACACTCTATCCTAAAATAGCAGACTCCACATTCTTTTCAAGTGCAAATGGAACATTCTCCAGAATAGATTGCATTTTAGTTCATAAATCAAGTCTCAACAAATTTAAAAAGGCCAAAGCCATGCCATGCACCTTTTCTGACCAAAATGCTATGAAACTAGAAATCAACCACAAGAAAAAAATCTGGAAAGAGCACAAATACATGGAGGTTAAATAACATGCTGCTAAACAATGAATGAGTCAACGAAGAAGTCAAAGAGGGAATTAAAAATTACATGAAAAGAAATGAAAATGAAAACACAATGCTCCAAAATCTTTGGGATGCAGCAAAGGCAGTCCTAAGAGGGAAGTTTATAGCAATACATACAGGCCTATCTCCAGAAGGAAGAAAAATCTCAAATACAATCTAACTTTACACCTAAAGGATGTAGAAAAAGAAGAACAAAATCCAAAACCAGTGGAAGTAAGAAAATAATAAACATTAGAACAAAAATAGAGGAAATCAAAGATGGCAGAGGAGTAGCAGACTGAAATGACATCACGTCACAGGACTTCAGCTAGATAGTTATCAAACCATCCCAAACACCTACAAACTCAACAGGAGTTTGAAGAGAAGAAGAGCAGCAATTCTAGGAACAGAAAATTGACCACTTTCTGAAGATAGGACCTGCAGAGAAGTGAATCCAAAACGATGGGAAGATAGACTGTGGGGGGAGGGGCGGGCTCCTAGCAAGTGGCAGAGCAGTGGAGCACAAAATCATAACTTTTAGAAGTAGGCTTCACTGAGGGACATTGCTCCAGAGGCTCAATGGGGGTGTAGCGCTTGCAGGGACCATGTGGTCTCAGGGCCAGCAAAGACACAAAAAGACCAGGGTTGTCTGAATGTGGCAGAGCCCCCAGGTATTGAAGCAGGGAAGCTGACCACGGAGACAGAGACAAGGAGTGAGCTCTCAGCTTGGGGTTACATTAAACTGTGATCTGCAGCACAGCTGGGCCACTGCCCTTTGAGCAGGGACCCCACAAGTGGCAGATCCAGGGAGACTCACCTTCCTTCTCTGGAGGCAGGAATCTGCTGGGTTTGGAGATTCCAAACTGGGCTGTGCACCAGAGACAGAAATGCTTGGTCACAGGCCAGGTGAGTCCAGAGTGTGGCCAGAGACCATGGAGATGGGAGTGATTGACCCTTTTTCTCTGAAGGTGCACCGAAGAGTGGGGCCCTGAGCTCTTGGCCCCTCCGGGCTGGAGACTGGGAGGATGCCATTTTCATTCCTATCCTCCAGAGCTCTATGAAAAGCATTCAGGGAACAAAAACTCCCCAGAGTGAACTTGAGCATATTTCTTAGCATGGCCCCTTGGAAGGGTGGTGCAATTCCACCTCTGGAAAAGACATTTGAAAATCACTACAACAGGCCCCTCACCCAGAAGATCAGCAAGAACATCCAGCCAAGACCAAGCTCACTGATCAGGGAGAACAGCAGAACTCCAGAGCGAGGGGAAAGCAATGCATGGAATTCATGGCTTTCTCCCCATGATCCTTTAGTCTTGCAAAGTTAAATTAAAATTTTTAATTTTTTTTATATTCTAATTTTTTAAACTTTTCTTCTCTCTTCTTTTAATTTTTTTAACTAGTTTATCTTAACAACACTTTTCAAAAAAATCTTTTTAAACCTTCGTTATAACAGTCATACTTTATCCTTCATTGTATTTAACCTTATTTTTTATATACATTTTTTTTTCTAAAAAATTTTTGGATACAATTTCTTTTAATAGATCAAAATATACCCTAAATCTAGCACAGGGCTTTGTTCTAATCTCTAGCCTGAGCACATTCTCCCCCCTCCTTTATTTTCTTCTTCTTTTTTTTCCCAACCAACTTATCTTATCAATTCCTTTTTTTAGAATTTTTTTTCATCTTTACAGTCATATTCCATCTCTTCACCATGTTTACCCTTATTTTTGTATATATGTAAGTTTTTCTTTCTTTAAAATCTTGGGAGTTATTTCCTTCTAAGAGATCAAAATACACCCAAAATCAAGTGGGTGGCTCTGTTGTATTCACCAGTCATATATATATATATATATATATATTTTTTTTTTTTTTTAATTACTTTTACCCCTATTCTTCTCCCCCCAGTTTGGGGGTCTCTTCTGATTTGGTTAGCATACATTTTTCTGGGGTCTTTGGTACTCTTTTAGTATTTTGTTCTCTCATTCATATATTCTTATGTGGATAAAATAACAAGGTAGAAAAACTCACCAAAAAAAAAAAAGAACAAGAGGTAGTACCAAAGGCTAGGGACCTAATCAATACAGACATTGGTAATATTTCAGACCTAGAGTTCAGAATGATAATTCTCAAGGTGCTAGCTGAGCTTGAAAAAGGCATGGAGGATATTAGAGAAACCCTGTCTGAAGAAATAACATCCCTTTCTGGAGAAATAAAAGAACTAAAGTCTAACCAAGTTGAAATCAAAAAGGAATTAATGAGGTGAAATCAAGAATGGATGCTCTTACTGCTGGGATAAATGAGGCAGAAGAGAGAATTAGTGATACAGAAGACCAAATGGTGGAGAATAAAGAAGCTGAGCAAAAGAGAGACAAACAACTACTGCACCACAAGGGGAGAATTTGAGAGACAAGTGATACCATAAGATGAAACAGTATTAGAATAATTGGGATTTCAGAAGAAGAAGAAAGGTGGTGGGGTGGGGACAGAAGGTATATTGGAGCAAATTGTTGTAGAGAATTTCCCTAATATGGCAAAGGGAACAAGCATCAAAATCCAGGAGACACAGAGAAACCCCCTCAAAATCAATAAAAATAGGTCCACGCCCCATCATCTAATAGTAAAACTTACAACTCTTAGTGACAAAGAGAAAATCGTGAAAGAAGCTCAGGACAAGAAGTCTGTAACATACAATGGTAGAAATATTAGATTGTCAGCAGACTTATCTACAGAGACCTGGCAGGCCAGAAAGAACTAGGGAGAGGGAGAAGCAGATTCCTGCTGAGCAGGGACCCCAACACGGGCTCAATCCCAGGACCCTGAGATTGACCCGAGCCACAGGCAGACACTGAACAGGCTGAGACACCCAGGTGTCCAAAGTGCATTTCTATATACTAATAATGAAGCAGAAGAAAGAAAAATTAAGAAAATGGTTCCATTTACGATTATACACAAAATAATATAATACCCAGGTATAAACTTAAGCAAGGAAGTGAAAGACCTGTACTCTGGAAACTGTAAGACACTGATGAAAGAAATTGAAGATGATATAAAGAAATGGAAAGACAATCCATGCTCATGGATTGGGAGAACTTTGTTAAAATGCCCATACTACCAGGAGAGAGGAAGCAAGATGGTAGAGAGTAGGAGACTGAAATATCATCAGGTCCCAGGAGGTCAGCTAGATAGTTATCAAACCATTCTGAACACCTACAAACTCAACAGGTGATAGAAGAGAAGAAGAGCAGCAATTCTAGGAGCAGAAAAGAGACCACTTTCCAGAAGGTAGGACATGTAAAGTGAATCTGAAGTGATGGGAAGATAGACCGTGGGGGGAAGTGCTGTCTCCTGGGAAGTGGTGGAGAAGTGGAGCACAAAATCAGAACATTTAGAAGTCTGCTTCACTGAGGGACATTGCTCCAGAGGCTAAGCAGGGGATAAAGCCCTCACAGGGACAGTGTGGTCTTAGTCCATACTGTGACCTGTGGGGTCACAGAAAGACTGGGGGTGTTTGAGTGTGACATGGTTGCCAGGTATGAGAGAGAGGAAATGGGGTACAGAGACAGAGCTAAGGAGTGAGCTATCAGCTCTGGATTACCTTAAACTGTGATCCAAGGCATAGTCAGGACACTGCTCTTCAAGCAGGAACTCCCACAAGTGGCAGATCCAGAGAGACTCCTTTCTTCCTCCTTTGGGAGGAGTGGCATGGGAGCATGCTGCAAGAATCTGCTGGGTTTGGAGACTCTAAACGGGACCATGCACCAGCGATAGAAACACTCAGTCACAAGCCAGGTGAGCATGGAGCATGGCCAGAGACCAGGGAAATGGGAGGGATTGACTGCTTTTCTCTGAGGGTGTAATGAGGGGAGGAACCACAAGCTCTCAGATCCTATAGGCTGGAGATTTGGAGGCCACCATCCTCATTCCCATTCACCAAAGGTGTATGGAACAAAAGCTACCAGAGCAAGCCCAGGCAGATTAATTAGCCTGGCTCCTGTCAAGAGCAGTGAATTTCTGCCTCCAGAAAAAAACATCTGAGAATCCCTGCAACAGGCCCCTCCCCCAGAAAATCAGCAAGAACAACCAGCCAAGACCAAGTTCACTAATCAATGAGAACATTAGAACTCCAGAGCTAGGAGAAAGCAACACAAAGAATTCATGACTTTTTCCCCATGATCCTTTAGTCTTCCAAAGTTAAATTATTTAAATTTTATTTTTTTCTTATACTATTTTTAAACTTTTCCTCTTTCCTCTTCTAAAGTTTTTTAACTATTCTATCTTAACAATATATTTTTTTAAAAATATTTTAAAATTTTCATTGTTATAGTCATATTCTATCCCTTCATTGTATTTAACCTTACTTTTTGTATACATATAGGGTTTTTTCTTTAAAATTTTGGGATTCAATTTCTTCTAATAGATCATAATACATCCTAAATCTAGCACCTGGCTTTGTTCTAGTACTCAGACTGATCACATTCTCTCCTCTTTTTTTTTCCAACCACCTTCTTATCTTTTCAATTCCTTTTATTAAAGAATCATTTAATTTATATCTTTGCAGTGATATTCCATCCCTTTATCATGTTTATCCTTATTTTTATATATGTGTAAGTTCTTCTTTCTTTAAAATTTTGGTGGGTAGTTTCTTTTAAGAGACCAGCATACACCCAAAATCAAGTGGGTTGTTCTGTTCTATTCACCAGTATAATATATATATCCCTTTTTATTTTTATTTTTTTAAATTTTTTTCCTCTTTCTTCTCCTCCCAGCATTGGGTATCTTCTGATTTGGTTAGTGTATATTTTTCTCTGGTCTTTGGCACTCTTTTAGTATTTTGTTCTCTCATTCATCTATTTCTGTCTGGATATAATGACAAGGTGGAAAAACTGAAAACAAAAAAAGAACAAGAGGCAGTAATGATGGCTAGGGACCTAATCAATATGGACATTAGTAATATGTCAGAACTAGAGTTCAGCATGAAGATTATCAAGGTGCTAGTTGGGCTTGAAAAAAGCATGGAAGATATTAGAGAATCTCCTTCTGGAGAAATAAAATCCTTTCTGGAGAAATAAAAGAGCTAAAATTAACCAAGTAGAAATCAATAAAGCTATTAATGAGATGCAATAAAAAAAAGAGGCTCTTACTACTAGGATAAATGAGGCAGAAGAGAGAATTAGTGATACAGAAGACCAAATGGTGGATAATGAAGAAGCTGAGCAAAAGAGAGTCAAACCACTACTGGACCATGAGGGGATATTTCAAGAGATAAATGATACCATAAGATGAAAAAATATTAGAATAATTGGGATTCCAGAAGAAGAAGAAAGAGAGAGAGGGGAAGAAGGTATATTGGAGAAAATTATTGTAGAGAATTTCCCTAATTTGGCAAAGGGAACAAGCATCAAAATCCAGGAGGCACAGAGAACTCCCCTCAAAATCAATAAAATTGGTCCATATCCTGTCATCTAATAGTAAAACTTATAAGTCTCAGTGACAAAGAGAAAATCCTGAAAGCAGCTCTAGACGAGAGGACTATAACATATACAGTGGTAGAAATATTAGATTGGCAGCAGACCTATCCACAGACACCTAGCAGTTCAGAAAGAACTGGCATGATATATTCAGAGGACTAAACAAGAAAAATATGCAGCCAAGAATACTATATCGAGCTGGAATGTCATTGAAAATAGAAGGAGAGAAAAAAAGCTTCCAGGACAAACAAAAATTAAAAGAATTTGCAAACACCAAACTAGCCCAACAGGAAATATTGAAAGTGGTCCTCTATGCAAGGAGAGAGCCTAAAAGTAACAAACCAGAAAGAAGCAGAGAGAATATACAGTAACTCTGACCTTACAGACAATACAATGGCACTAAATTCAGATCTTTCAATAATTACCCTGGATGTAAATGGGCTAAATGCCCCAATCAAAAGACACAGGGTATCAGAATGGATAAAAAACCAAGACCCACTGATATACCGTCTGCAAGAGACTCATTTTAGATCCAAAGACACCCCCAGATTTAAAGTGAGGGGGTAGAAAACAATTTGCCATGATAACAGACATCAAAAGAAAGCTGGGGTGGCAATCCTTATATCAGATCAATTACATTTTTAAGCCTAAGACTAGAATAAGAGAGGAGGAAGGACACTATATCATACTTAAAGGGTCTGTCCAACAAGACGAGCTAACAATTTTAAATGTCTATGTCCCTAACATGGGAGCAGCCAACTATAAGCCAATTAACAACAAAATCAAAGAAACACATCAACAATAATACAATAATAGTAGGGGACTTTAACACCCCTTCACTGAAATGGGCAGAACATCCAAGCAAAAGATCAATAAGGAAATAAATGACACACTGGACCAGATGGACATCACAGATATATTAAAAACATTCCATCCCAAAGCAACAGAATACACAGTCTTCTCTAGTGCACATGGAACATTCTCCAGAAGAGATCACATCCTGGGTCACAAATCAGGTCTCAACCAGTACCAAAAGATTGGGATCATTCCCTGCTTATTTTCAGACCACAATGCTCTGAAGCTAGAACTCAATCACAAGAGGAAAGTTGAAAAGAACACAAATAAATGTAGGCTAAAGAGCATCCCACTAAAGAATGAGTGGGTCAACAAGGAAATTAAAGAAGAATTTAAAAAATTCATGGAAACAAATGAAAATGAAAGCACAACTGTTCCATATCTTTGGGACACAGCAAGGGCAGTACTGAGAGGAAAGTATATAGTGATACAAGCCTTTATCAAGAAACAGGAAAGGACTCAAGTACACAACCTAATCCTACACCTAAAGGACCTGGAGGAAGAATAGTAAAGAAAGCTTAAACCCAGCAGGAGAAGACAAATAATAAAGATCAGAGCATAAATCAATGAAACAGAAACCAGAAGAACAGTAGAACAAATCAATGAAACTAGGAGCTGTTTCTTTGAAAGAATTAATAAGATTGATAACCCCCTTGCCAGACTTATCAAAAAGAAAAGAGAAAGTACCCAAATAAGTAAAATCATTAATGAAAGAGGAAAGATCACAACTAACACCAAAGAAATACAAACAATTATGAGATCATATTATGAGCAACTATATCCCAGCAAATTTGACAATCTGAAGAAATGGATGCATTCCTAGAGACATATAAACTACCAAAACTGAACCAGAAGAAATAGAAAACCTGAATAGACCCATAACCAGTAAGGAGATTGAAGTAGTCATCAAAAATCTCCCAACAAAGAGCCCAGGGCCAGATGTTTCCCAGGGGAATTCTCCCAAAAATTTAAAAAAGAATTAATACTTATTCTCCTGAAACTGTTCTAAAAAATAGAAACGGAGGGAAAACTTCCAAACTCATTTTATGAGGCCAGCATTACCTTGATCCCAAAACCAGATTGACCCCATCAAAAAGGAGAATTACAGACCAATATCCTTAATGAACACAAATTCAAAAATTCTCACCAAAATACTAGCCAGTAGGATCCAACAGGGCATGAAAAGGATTATTCTCCACGACCAAGTAGGTTTATTCCTGGGTTGCAAGTTTGATTCAACATCTGCAAATCAATGTGATACAATATATTAATAAAAGAAAGAACAAGAACCATATGATACTCTCAATAGATATTGAAAAAGCATTTGACAAAGTACAGCATCCTTTCATGACCAACAGTCTTCAGAGTGTAGGGATAGAGGGTACATACCTCAATATCATCAAAGCCATCTATGAAAAAACCACAGTCAATTTCATTATCAATGGGGAAAACTGAAAGCTTTCCCCATAAGGTCAGGAACACAGCAGGGCTGTCCACTATCACCACTGCTATTCAACGTAGTACTAGAAGTCATAGCCTCAGCAATCAGACAAAAAAAGAAATTAAAGGCATCCAAATAGGTAAGAAAGAAGTCAAACTCTCACTCCTTGCAGATGATATGATACTTTATGTGGAAAACCCACAAGTGTCTACTCCAAATCTGCTAGAACTCATATAGGAATTTGGTAAAGTGTCAGGACATACAATCAATGCTCAGAAATCAGTTCCATTTCTATACACCAACAACAAGACAGAAGAAAGAGAAATTAAGGAGTCAATCCCATTTACAATTGCACCCAAAACCATAAGATACCTAGGAATAAACCTAACCAAAGAGGCAAGGAATCTGTTTTCAGAAAACTACAAAGTACTCATGAAGGAAATTGAGGAAGACACAAAGAAATGGAAAAATGTTCCATGCTCATGGACTGGAAGATCAAATATTGTGAAAATGTCTATGTTACCTATAGAAATCTACACATTTAACACAATCCCTATCAAAATATCATCAATTTTTTTCAATGAAATGGAAAAAATAATCCTAAAATTTATATGGAACCAGAAAAGACCCTGAATAGCCAGAGGAATTTTGAAAAAGGAAAGCCAAAGGTGGTGGCATCACAATTCCAGACTTCAAGCTCTATTATAAGGTTGTATTCATCAAGACAGTGTGGTTCTGACACAAAAACAGAAACATAGATAATGGGACAGAATAGAGAACCCAGAAATAGACCCTTCACTCTATGGTCAACTAATCTTTGACAAAGTAGGAAAGAATGTCCAATGGAAAAAAGAGAGTCTCTTCAACAAATGGTGTTGGGAAAATTGGACAGCCACATGCAGAAGAATGAAACTGGACCATTTCATTATACCACACACAAAAATAGACTCAAAATGGATGAAAGACCTCAATGTGAGACAGGAATGCATCAAAATCCTTGAGGAGAACATAGGCAGCAACCTCTTCAACCTCAGCCACAGCAACTTTTTCTTTGAAACATGCCAAAGGCAAGGGAAGCAAGGACAAAAATGAACTACTGGGCCTTCATCAAGATCAAAAGCTTTTGCACAGCAAAGGAAACAGTCAACAAAACCAAAAGAAAACTGAGAATGGGAGAAGATTTGCAAATGACATATCAGATAAAGGGCTAGCTAACAAAATCTATAAAGAACTTATCAAACTCAACACCCAAAGAATAAATAACCCAATCACAAAAACGGGCAGAAGACTTGGACAGACATTTCTGCAAAGAAGACATCCAGATGGCCAACAGACGCATGAAAAAGTGCTCAACACCACTTGGCATCAGGGAAATATATGTCAAAACCACAATGAGATACCACCTCACACCAGTCAGAATGGCTAAAATCAATAAGAAAGGAAACGACAGATGCTGGCGAGGATGCAGAGAAAGGGGAATCCTCCTATACTGTTGGTGGGAATGCAAGCTGGTGCAGCCACTCTGGAAAACAGCCTGGAGGTCCTCAAAAAGTTGAAAATAGAGCTACCCTATGACCCAGCAATCATACTACTGGGTATTTACCCTAATGATACAAATGTAGTGATCTGAAGGGGCACGTGCACCCAAATGTTTATAGCAGCAATGTCCACAATAGCCAAACTATGGAAAGAACCTAGATGTCTATCAACAGATGAATGGATAAAGAAGAAGTTGTATATATATACAATTGAATACTATGCAGCCATCAAAAGAAATGAAATCTTGCCATTTGCAACGACATGGATGGAACTAGAGGGTATTGTGGTGAGTGAAATAAGTCAGTCAGAGAAAGACAGTTATCATATGATCTCTCTGATGTGAGGAATTTGAGAGGCAGGGCAGGAGGTTGTGGAGGGTAGGGCAGGAAAAAATGAAACGAGATGGGATTGGGAGGGAGACAAACCGTAAGAGACTCTTAATCTTACAAAACAAACTGAGGTTTGCTGGGAGGGTGTGGGAGAGGAAGAATAGGGTGGCTGGGTTATGGACATTGGGGAGGGCATGTGCTTTGGTGAGTGCTGTGAAATGTGTAAGCCTGATGATTCACAGACCTGTAACCCTGGGACAAACAATACATTATATATTAATAAGAATAATTAAAAAAATATATATATATATAACACACAAAAATGTCCATACAACCCAACTAATCTTCAACAAATCAGGAAAGAATATCCAATGGGAAAAGTCTCTTCAACAAATGGTGTCAGGAAAATTGAACAGCAACATCCAGAAGAAAGAAATTGGACACCATACACAAAAATAAATTTAAAATGGATGACAGACCTAAATGTAAAACAGGAAACCATCAAAATCCTAGAGGAGAACACAGACAGAAATCTCTTTGACCTTTACCATACCAACTTATTACACAAATCATTGGAAGCAAGGGTAATAAAAATAAAAATGAACTATTGGGACTTCATCAATCTGTTTAAGGGTTATTATTGAATTTGTGTTTTTGTATTCTTTGGGCAAATACACAGTAGTGAAATTACTGAATCATACAGTAATTCTATTTTGAATTTTTTGAGGAAGCTCCATTCTCTTATTTCCACAGTGGCTGCACCAGTTTGCATTCTCACTAATAGTGCACAAAGATTCCTTTTCTCCACATCCTCTACAACACTTCTTTTTTGCATTTTTGATTTTAGTCATTCTGACAGGCATGAGGTGATATCTTATTGTGGTTTTGATGTGCATTAATCCTGAGAGTGAGTGCTGTTGAGCATCCTTTTCACATGTCTATTGGCTATCTGAATGTCTTCTTTGGAAAAATGTCTGTTCGTGACTTCTGCCCATTTTTTAATTGGATTGGTTTTCTTGTTTGTTTGTTTTGAGTTGTATAAGTTCTTTATATATTTTAGATACTAACCCTCTTTTGGATATGTCATTGGCAAATACCTTCTCCCATTCAGTAGGTTGTCTTTTAGTTTTGTTGACTGTTTCCTTTGCTGTGCAGAAGTTTTACTTATTTTTTAAAAATTATTTATTTATTTATTTGACAGACAGAGATCACAAGTAGGCAGAGAGGCAGGCAGAGAGAGAGAGGAGGAAACAGGCTCCCTGCTGAGCAGAAAGCCCAATGCAGGGCTCGATTCCAAGACCCTGGGATCATGACTGAGCCGAAGGCAGAGGCTTAAACCACTGAGCCACCCAGGCGCCCCTGTGTGGAAGCTTTTTATTTTGATGTAGTCCCAATAGTTTATTTTGATTGCTGCAAGAGACATATCCAGAAAAATGTTACAGCCAATGTCACAAAAATTACTGCTGTGTTCTCTAGAATTTTAATGTTTTCAAGTATCGCATTTATGTCTTTAATCCATTCTGAGTTTATTTTTGTGTTTGGTGTAAGAAAGTGGTCAAGTTTCATTCTTTTGCATACTGCTGTCCAGTTTTCCCAGTTCCATTTATTGAAGAATGTCTTTTTCACATTCCATATTCTTTTTTTTTTTTTTTTTTTTTAGCAATAGGATTTTTTATTTAACTGATGATTTTCTTTTAGGGATTTTATTCCATTTTTCCCTTCTTTACTTCAGAATTTCTAAAGCTGCTTAGTACCACCTTAGGAAAAATAAAATAAGGAAACAAAAATATTGTTTCTCAAATTAATGCCATTCATCTACTTGATGACTTTGGTGTAGCATTAGTAAGACACATTTTGTTTGTTTGTTTTTTTATTAATATATAATGTATTACTTGCTTCAGGGGTCCAGGTCTGTGAATCATCAGTCTTACACAACTCACAGCACTCACCATAGCACATACCTTCCCCAATGTCCATAACCCAGCCACCCTATTCCTCCTACCCCACACCTCTCCAGCAACCCTAAGTTTGTTTTGTGAGATTAAGAGTCTCTTATGGTTTGTCTCCCTCCCTGATCCATCTTGTTTCATTTTTTCCCTCTCTACCTCCCAGCAGTCTGTTGCGCTGCTTCTCAGGTGTCTTTGTCATCATCTCCATTATCTTACAAAGATCAGTCAAAGAACATGCCTGATTGGTGAGAGAGACAAACATCACCCAGAAGCATCTGGCTTGCTGCAATTTCTGTAACTGAGTTAGGTATGTTGATATGTTAGGTGTGTATTTTCAAATACACACACACTACCCTTATGACTCTTATCTCTTTTCACCCCCACATACAATATATCTTCCCTTTTACACAAGGAATTGAAAACAGAGGAGGCAAGAAAACAAATGAGGGATTGTGTAACACTAAAACTAAGACCAGGTAGAATGGTTCATTCAGAGTGGGTATGGAAAAGAAAGGTGAGTTTTGAAAAGCATTTTATAATAATTGAGCTGGATGTGAAATTTGGTATGGTGCAGAAACAGTTTTGATAGAGTAAAACACTATACCCATGAATGCTACCTTCAGGAGTTATTGCCCTACTGTCACCTCAACTGAAAACCACTGGGGACCTGGCATATCTTCACTCCTCAGAACCTTCCATCTGGGATCCCCTTCTCTTCCTACTCATCCTTCCTCATCCTCCTTCTATTTACTTTCTTCTAATCTGGAAAGGTCTTTCCATTTTCTTTGCATCACTTTGTGTATTTAACCATCTCTAATTTGATGACACTGAATTTGAATTAATATTGGAGTCAGCAAGTTCAGCAATTCTTTCTATTCTTCACCAACATTAATGGTGTCTTTATTTTTGTTCCAAATTGTTCTCCTTAGTGTAAAAGTAACATATTTAGTGATTAAAAAATACTATGAATAAGCAAAATTTTATATCCTACATTTTTTTTTCAGTAATTTTTAATGGCTGACTCAGATAATGACAATTTAAAATCTCAAATAATGATGATTTAAAATCCTACAGTTGTGATACTATAAAAGCACTTCCAAATTTGGAATATCATACTTATTGATTTATACCTCTCACACTAGAGTGCTCGCTTCGGCAGCACATATACTATACCTCTCACACTAGAAAATAATAATTATTAGCCTATTTTTTCCAAAAAAAAAAAAAAAAAGGCTTTCCTATCCAGGGATAGCCATAATATTATTGGGGCTGGCACAATATTAGAAGGCATTTTGGGGCTTCAGGGGAAGATCATGAGGTGCATCAACAGGGTATTTAAGCCAGTGATTTCCAAATGGCTCTCCAAGTCTCCCCCATATGTTATAAGAACATAGCAGTGGGATGGCTGGAAAATAGTTTTTAATACTTCCAGAATTTAAGCAGATATACATTTGTGTACATAACTGCAATATGAGCTAAGGAAAGAATTTTTTTTTTTTTGCTTCGCTACTGTTATTTAACTTATGCAGTTTAGAATTTATTGTCATTTTTATATGAATAATAAAATCTTTTTACTAGAATTGCTTAATTAGTTTGAGGTAGACAAAAATCTTTCAAGTATCATAAAGTCTACCCTGATAAAGTAGCAAAAAATTTCCTGATAATGAAAAGAAATGATTAGGAGTTATTAATTTAGGGAGATTTCTAAAACAAATACTCTACCTTTAAATAAGTTCCTTTGTGGAAACCTAGTTTAGACATTCTCCTGGGCCTCTTGCAGCAAAAAATGAAAATGCATTTAGCCACCTAGTACTGGAGAGATACCATAAAGAATGGTACTCACAAAATGGATGTAAAAAAGAAAAGCAGAAAAAGTTAGCTTGGAATAAAAACAAAATATTAGTTAAGTCCTGGTGGATATGTTCATATTATGATTGAAATTCAAGTGATTTCAGGGCAGAGAATGTTAAACCCTTGAAAGAGAAGTGATCAACAAAATAAAAAATAATAAAGTGTAAATGCTATTGTGGAAAGAGCATTTGGCTGGGTTATATTCTGGACTCTGAAGTTAGGGCAACTGGGATTTTAATTCTAGATCTATTGCTTACCAGTAATATGGTTTGGAGAAATTTACTGAGGTATTTTGTTCTAAATTATAAAGTGTATATATTAATATCTAATTCAAAATGTTCTCCTGAATTTTAAGTGTATGCTTGAATATGTTAACTACTTCAGAAAAAGTTGTTATTATTTCCTGGATGACCTTGGGCAAGTCACTTAATGTTCCTCATTTTCTAAATGTAAAACCAGGGTCTTTTTCTAGATGATCTATCTGTAACTGCTGAGACACAATTACAATTACTGCAGTATTTTTGGGGTACTCATGGTTTAAAAATACATAATAAACAAGAACACAATAAAATTTAAAACCAAAATGGACTGAGTTTACACGACTAAAAACTCTCATATCTAAGTAACCTCAGATTTACTTCCTCTTTCCTCACCAA
This sequence comes from Enhydra lutris kenyoni, assembly GCF_002288905.1. Classification (NCBI taxonomy): domain Eukaryota; kingdom Metazoa; phylum Chordata; class Mammalia; order Carnivora; family Mustelidae; genus Enhydra; species Enhydra lutris. Next base: position 26,369,722 of record NW_019154111.1, read on the forward strand.
CATTGTTTTGTGCTTTGAATCCTGTGATTATCAAGTTTTTTAATAGGTGAGTCATTTGGATCATTTTCCTAATTATAAAATGTCAATCTTCCTCCTTTCCTGCCCATCAAAGTGGCTGATGTTTGTGTATATAAGTATATAAAAGTGCACTTTTTAAAAAAAAATTGGAACTTTGTAACCTTGGATACAAGAGTTATCAAACAGAGATTGGTAGTTGCTAGGTCAAACTCATCTAGTTCCTAAAGACTGTGATTAAAAAAAAAAAAAAACAAAACCCAGTTCGTTAATGTTAGCCCAGCCAGAAAGGGGACTGATACTTCTGCTTTAAAATAAATGAAATAAAAAACAAGTCAATAGTGAGTCAGTGGTGTTATCCCTCTTTAAACAACCAGCATATATTTTCCTGTTTAGTTTTATGACCTAAAAGTGTTTTTATGGCATTCAGCCAGGAGAGACTCTAACAAGCCATGGACCATGCACAGAGTAGTCATCAATCCTTCTTTTGCTGTCTAAATGCTAGATTCCCAAACCTCTTTAGCAGAATAAAAGGTGAAATAGATTGCCAGGTTTAAATTTAATACCTAGGTCCCATGCTGAATAATTGTGGCTGTGCTGGAAACCTTGATAGAGTAGTAATGAGTGTCCCAATCTATAATGTGTAATGTATCAACTAAAATTTTATATTGGATTCTTCCAGCACACTTGGTTCTATGTGGCTGTGAAAGATGAAAGGCATTAGGCACCAAAACCTGAATACTAAAGTCTCAGTAGTCTTCTTCCCCAAACACACACACACACACACACACACGTTTAGAAAAGAATAACAGAATGACATGATTTTATTGAGAAAAAATGAGCAAACCTAACTATATAAAATAATTGACAGAAATGTAGACAAGGAGAGCTTGTACACAATCTTCAATATAAAGGAGAAAAGAAGCATTACATAAATAAATAGCATTTTGAAATCTACTGCATAGTACACTTTGAAACCAGTCTCATCTTGAAACTCTTCTGCTTAAAACCCTTCAGTGGCTCTCCAACACCACCAGAAAGTTTAGTTCCTTTAACAAACCATGATTTCCCATTGTATATGGGTGTTAAGTGTGTAGGACTCTTACAATGTACTGAGTAATGTGCTAAGAGCTAGGACTGCAATGGTGAACAGATATAAACCTGTTTTCTTAGATTTTAACCGACTGGGAGTAATAGACATTAATCAAATAGTGACACAAAAAATGTGAAAGTATGTAGGTAGTCATTTCTTTAAAAGAGAGATACATGGTGCGTTTAACATGCAGCATTTAACAGAGTCTAGAGTTTTCAGACAGAAGAAAGAACAAAGACAAAAGCCCTATATCAGGAAGGAACATGAGACCTTTGAAGAACTGCAAAATAGGTATTGGAATAAAGAGAGGTGAAAGGTATAGAAGAGATGGTGGTAGGAGATAAGAGAGCTAGAAAGGGGGTCAGGTCTTGAGAAACCTATGGGTCATGTTCTGGTATTTACTTTAACAGCATTGGGAAATCATTAACGTATTTTAAGCAAGGGATTCTTTTGAGCAGTTTGATATCTTAGAATTGGAGTTGGAAAATATGTCCCTCTGATCCAATCTGACCTACTGCCTGTTCTATAACAAAGTTTTATTGGACACAGCCATATCCATTTTTTATACATTCTCAATGGATGTGTCTAAGGTACAGTTACAGAGTCGACTAGTTGCAACAGAGACTATGTATCCCACAAAGCTAAAAATATTTACCAACTGCTTGTTAACAGAAAAACCTTGCTAACATTTGTTCTAAAATACTACTATGGCATCCATGTAGAGAAAAACTTAAGGAGGCAAAGTGGATATAGAAGGATCAGTTTAAAGAATTTTGGTTTCAGTGGTAAAGGCCAGAAATGATGGCATGAATTAAGTGGTACTTATGTTGGAGATATAGAACTAATGATGGATTTGAAAAAGACTTAGGAAATAAACTGGAGAGAAATTAATGATTTATTGAATATGGTACATGAAGCAGAGAAAAGTTTTAAGGATAAATTTTATATTTATGTCTTGTACTGCTAGATAAATGGTAGTGTCATTTACTGGAAGTATACCAGATTTATGAGCAAAATTATAAGTTTAATTTTGGACATGTTTGGTCTGAGCTATCTTTGAAACATCCAAGGAAAGAGAAAGTTCTCAGTTGTGGTTGGAGCTCAGATAAGAAATACGAAGTAGAGATGGAAATCTGTAATCATGGGTGATTAAAATCCATTGGCATAGATGAGACTGCTTAGAAAAATATCATTACCTAGATAGAGAAATATAGTATAAGCCTTGAGGAGCTCCAGTATTTCAAAGCTAGGTACAGTGACATGCCCTACAAAGGAAAATAGGAAGGGAACATGTCTGAAAGATAGAAAGAAGAAGTTTGTTTTCAGAAAAGTCTAGGGAAAATAAAGTTTTAGGAAGGGCAGAGTGGTCAGCAGCAGATGAGAAGTGACCAGACAATTCTATGGATGTATGATAATAGAAATCACTGGTGGCCTAAGAGGCACCTGCTAAATGCAGTGACAGAGGCTGAAGCCAGACTTAAGTAAGATCAAAAGTAGGAAATTGAAAATATGCAGGCAAGGTATATAGGCAATTATTGAAACAGTTTGTGAAGAGGGAAAGACATTACTTGATACATCCATCTACCAAGGCTAACTGGTAAAATTAAATATCCCTTCTGCAAAGATTTCTCTGACACTCCACCTTCATACTCAAGACTGTATTAAAGGCTTCTTACATAAGTCCCCAGAGTATTAACTCTTACTGTAGCATACATTACACTCTCTTGCCACTGGCAGTCTCTTCTAATTAAATTGTAATCCATTTGAATGGCAGAAGTTCATTCTTTTTTGCAATTGTACCCTCAGCACTTGGCTCTGAGTAAGTATCTATTGCTTTTAAAAACAGAATAAAAAATAATGTAAGAGACTTCCCAGAATTACATATAGGAGAAATATATGTTTTTGTGTATATGTATATGTATATGTGCACACAAAACACACATACAATGATTTTGAATTAAACCAAGAAGAAATTGCTATATCATAGAGATGCAATTAGTGTAATTTTTTTTTTGTCTTAACCCAAACTTTATTAAAGAAATTCTTTTTATTGATGCTATGGTATAACTTAAAAATTCTAAAAATAACTGAAATTTAAATACTTAAAACTTAGAATACTCAACAACATGCTAATGGGTGGTGGTTATATTTGATTAATTCTATGTATAGTATTTTCGAGTGGCACTAGTTAGTAGAAATAGAACTACTCATAGATATGCTTTAATAAACTGAAGACTATACCAGTTTTTACCAAATGTGAAAATTAAATTAATATGTGAACACACATTCTTTAGACTTTTTGAGCTGAAGTCAAGGATATTAAATGTCAGTATAAAAACGTATTCCATGAAAATCTAGGAGTAAAAATATAGAAAGCAATATCTTTTAATGAAACCTTACAAATTGCCAACCAAATACTAATACAGATGGTGTTTTGTTTTGTTATTTTTGAGAGCAAGGTGTTTTATACCAGAGAATAACATGTTGTTATTTTACTGTAGGAAATACACTTCCTCACATATTAGAGGAATAGAAATCATCTACCCTTCAGCTGTCACTTCAGATCTGAGGCAGCATAATGGGCTCCCAGGCAACTGCTGGAAATACCTCAGAAATAGATTTTCAGAAGTATGTGTCCTGATGCATACACAGTGTTGCTGCTAATATGACTTAGGAGTAAATTAGTGCTTTTTTCACCACAGAACAGCACTGGAAAGCTGGAAAACTACAACTTTCCTTGTTACTGATGAACATTCACCATTGCCTTTTTTTTTTTTTTAGCTTTTAAAACACTTATTTCTAATGAAGGTTTTATATTTTAGAGCAGCTTTAACTTTACAACAAAATCAAGAGAACTTCCTCATAATTAGATGTAGATCATAACTTTTTGGGAGGAATATCTCATATGTGGTTTTGTGTTCTTCCCAGTGTAATTTATCAGGAGGTGCATGACGTTGATTTGCCACAATATTGTTGATTTGAATTTTAACCAGATAGTGTCTACTAGGTGTACATCTTGTAAAGTCATTATTTTTCTGTTTTGTAATTAATCATTTATTCATGGAAGTTATTTTGACATTATATGAGTTTCTTCATTAAAGTTTCCTCTACTATTCATATCTTTTAATTTTCTAGCTTCATCATTCCTTTCTTGTTCCATAGTATGCTTTCTAATATATGTAGGAGCTTTTATTTCTTATTTATTTGAATCTGTATATATTTATGTATTTCTACTTCATTCATTAAATTATAGTCCATTAGTTTCATTATTTATTTTAATGCACAAGTATCCCATATTTGGGAAGCTAAAGCCCCTTCAAACTGTGTTCTGAATTCTTTTGACATATCCCCATCATTCTTTGAATTATTTCCTAGCACAATAAGAGTTTCCAGGTTCATTCTGAAATTTCCTTATCCCTAACCCTGGAATCAGTTATTTCTGCCAAGGTTCCTGATTCCTTCCAGTGAAGAGTAATACTTAGAAACCAAGTTCTGGGCATTTACTGTGGTCCTCTTGACTGGTTCATTAAGTATGCACATAACAAATGCTTTTAGATCCCTTTAGTTAGAAAAAACACACACAAACACATACTCAAAGATTCATTCACACATATATAACATCTACTATTTATTTATCTTTCTCTCTCTAGGCATGTATTTCAACTGATCTCTCCATTTCCAATCCAACACTACAGCATATGATCTATTCCTCCACATTTTCTTTTGTAACTCAGTGGTTTTACCATTTTATACACCCACCAGAATGTTTCAGAGTCCCAATTGCTCTACATCCTTGCCAATATTTGATGTTTTCATTCTTTTTTTTTTTTAATTTTAGTCATTCCAGTGGTTAAATAGTGGCATCTTACAGGTTTTTAAAAAATATTTTATGTATTTGAGAGAGAGAGAGACAGAGAATGAGTGGGGGCAGGGGCTGAAGGAGAGGGAGAAGAACAAGCAGGCTTCCCACTGAGTGGGGAGCCCAAAACAGGGCTCAATCCCAGGACCCTGACATCATTGCCTGAACTGAAGTCAGATACTTAACCAACTGAGCCACATAGGTACCTCGAGGTTTTTGGTTGTTTTTTGTTTTGTTTTAATTTAAATTTTAGGTACATTTTCTGGAATAGAACTCAATGATTCATCATTTACATACGACACCCAGTGCTCATAATAAGGCCTCACTTAATACCCTTCTAGCCCATCCCCTACTAATCTCCTTCCATCAACCTTCAGTTTGTTCTCTATCATTAAGAATCTAATGTGGCTTGTTTCCCCCTCTTCTTTTTTCTCTTCCCCATTCTCATATGTTGATATATTTTCTTTCTTAAATTTCACATATGAGGGAGAGATGATATGGTATTTGTCTTTCTCTGACTGACTTATTTCAGTTAGCATAATATACTAGCTCCATCCATGACATTGCAAATGGCAATATTTCATTCTTTTTGATGGCTAATATTCCAAACTATCTATCTATCTAATCTATATATCTGTATCTATATATATACACAAAAAGTATATATAGATATATAGATATAGATACAGATATACTTTATCCATTCATCAGCTGATGACCCTTTGGGCTCTCTTCATAGTTTGGCTATTGTTGATAATGCTGCTATAAACATCAGGGTACATGTATCCCTTCAAATCTATATTTTTGCATCCTTTGGGTAAATACATAGTAGTGCAACTGGAGGGTTGTAGGGTAGTTCTATTTATACTTGAAGACCCTCTGAACTGTTCTCCAGAGTGGCTGCACCAGTTTGCATTCCACCAACACTGTAAAAGTGTACCCCTTTCTCCACTTCCTCACCGAACACCAGTTGTTTCTTGTGTTGTTAATTTTAGCCATCCTGATAGTTGTGAGATGATTTGTGTTTCCCTGATGATGAGTGATGTTGAGCCTCTTTTCATGCGGCTTTTAGCAATCTGGATGTTTTCTTCAGAAAATGTCTACTCATGTCTTAAGCCCATTTCTTAACTGGGTTATTTGGTTTTGGGGTGATGAGTTTGCTAAGTTCTTTTTTTTTTTTTAAGATTTTATTTATTTATTTGACAGACAGAGATCACAAGTAGGCAGAGAGGCAGGCAGAGAGAGAGAGAGAGAGAGAGAGAGGAGGAAGCAGGCTCCCTGCGGAGCAGAGAGCCCGATGCGGGGCTCGATCCCAGGACCCTGGGATCATGACCTGAGCCGAAGGCAGAGGCTTTAACCCACTGAGCCACCCAGGCGCCCCGAGTTTGCTAAGTTCTTAACAGATTTTGGATACTAACGTTTTATCAGATATGTCCTTTGCAAATATCTTCTCCATTCTGTAGGCTGCCATTTTGTTTTGTTGATTGCTTCCCTTGCTGTGTAGAAGATTTTTATCTTGTTTAAGTCCCAATACTTCATTTTTGCTTTTGTTTCCCTTATTTGTGGTGATGATTCTAGTAAGAAGTTGCTACAGCTGAGGTTGAAGAGGTTGCTCCCTGTGTTCTCCTCCAGAATTTTGATGGTTTCCTGTCTCACATTTAGGTCTTTCATCTATTTTAAATTTATTTTTGTGTATGGTGTAAAAAAAAGTGACCCGGGTTCATTCTTCTGCATGTTGTTGTCCAGTTTTCCCAACACCTTTTGTTGAAGAGACTGTCTTTTTTTTCCAATGGCTATTCTTTCCTGTTTTGTCGAAGATTAGTTGACCATATAGTTGTGCATCCATTTCTGGGTTCTCTATTCTGTTTCATTGATCTATGAATCTGTTTTTGTTCCAGTTCCATACTGTCTTAATGACTACAGCTTTGTGATACAGCTTGAAATCTGGAATCATGATGCCTCCAGTTTTGTTTTTCTTTTTTGGAACTGCTTTGGCTATGCAGGGTCTTTTGTGGTTCCATACAAATTTTAGGATTGTTCGTTCTAGATCTGTGGAAAATTCTGGTGGCATTTTGATGGGGATTGCATTAAATGTGTAGATTGTTTTGGGTAAAATAGACATTTTAACAATGTTTGTTCTTCCAATCCATGAGCATGGAATACTTTTCCATTTCTTTGTGTCCTTTTCAATTTCTTCCATAAGTGTTCTATAGTTTTCAGAGTATAGATCTTTTACTTCTCTAGTTAGATTTATTCCCAGGTATCTTATTGTTTTTGTTGCAATTGCAAATGAAATCAATTCTTTGATTTCTTTTTTCTGCTGCTTTGTTACTGGTGCATAGAAATGCAACAAATTTCTGTATATTGATTTTATATCTTGCAACTTTGCTGAATTGATATATTCTAGCAATTTTTTGATGGGGTCTTTTAGGTTTTCTACATTTCATCTGCACATAGTGAAAGTCTGACTTCTTCCTTGTCAATTTGGATGACTTTTATTTCTTTTTGTTGTTGGATTGCTGAAGCTAAGACTTCAGGTACTATGTTAAATAGAAATATTCCTGACCATAGCAGAAAGACTTTCAGTTTTTCCCCACTGAGGATGATATTAGCTGTGGGTCTTTCACAGATGGTCTTTATGAGGTTGAATATGTTCCATCTATCCCTACTTTGTTGAGGGTTTTTATCAGGAAGGATGCTGTATTTTGTCAAATCCTTCTTCTGCATCTATTGACAGAATCATATGGTTTTTTATCCATTCTTTTATTAATATGGTGTAGCATGTTGATTGATTACAAATACTGAACCACTTCTGCAGCTCTTATGGGGTTTAATTCACATTTCCCAATGACTGATAATGTTGAGATCTTATCATATCCTTGTTGGCTATTTATACATCTTCCTCTATGGAATGTCTATTCATGTTTTCCCCCATTTTTATTCAGTTATTTCTTCTTTATGACTGTGTTGTACAAATCTCTTATACCTTCTATATTCTATATAATGCTCTTTGTCAAATGTGTCATGAATATTTTCTTACAACTTTTGGCTGATTCTTCTGATTTCTTAGTAGTCTTTTTTGATGAATGAAGCATTTTTAAAAATTTTGATAAAGTCTAATTTATTATACTTTGTCTTAACCTTGAAGGTTATTTTTATTTGTGTCCTGTTCAAGAAAATTTTACCTCCATCTGCCCTACCTTACTTTAAACAGATATTTTCCTTTCTTCTTTAGTTTTTATGTTTAGATTTATGATCCACATTAATTTTTTTTTTTTTTTTTTTTTTTTTTTTTTTTTTTT
>NW_019154111.1:26378090-26507803 GCF_002288905.1 Enhydra lutris kenyoni
TTTTTTTTTTTTTTTTTTTTTTTTTTTTTTTTTTGTATAAGATATAAGGTAGGGGTTGGTTTCTTTTTTCCCCATATGGACATCCAGTTGTTCCATCATCATTTACTGAAAAGACTCTTTTTCTCCATTAAATTTTTATGGATCTTTGTCTAGAACCAATTGACTATGTGTAAGTCCATTTCTGAACTCTGTCCTTTTGTGAACACTACACTGTCTTGTCTACTTTATTTTTATTGTTTAAGGCAGGTTAGTTAGTCCCTTCAATTTGTTCTTCTTTTTCAAGATTGTTAGGCTTCCCATGTCCATCATTTTTCTATAGAAAATTTAGAACCATCTTGTTAATTTCTATTTTTAAAAAAAGAGATCTTGCTGGTTCGCCTATTATCTTTCATTTTCTAACAAGACCAACAACACAAAGCAAAATAAAGACAAATTTTCTTTGGATCTAAATTTAGAAAAAAAATTTTCAATGAATCCTGAGAGTTTTCAATGAAGTCATCTTTATGCTTTTCAAATTTATACACCGATAGAGATACATGCTGTATCTCTATTTGGGCAGAGAAATTTGAAGGTACCATAGAATTTCTAAATTCCATTAATAGCCATCTGTAACCTATGGTTCTTTAATATAATTTCAGAGGTAGAATGCTTTCTGCCACATTACTTCAAAATTATATTGCAAGTTTAGAGAAAAAAATTTTTGAAAAGTCTTTACAAAATTGTTTTTTTTTTTAAAGATTTTATTTATTTATTTGACAGACAGAGATCACAAGTAGGCAGAGAAGCAGGCAGAGAGAGGAGGAAAGAGGCTCCCTGCTGAGCAGAGAGCCCGATGTGGGGCTCGATCTCAGGACCCTGGGATCATGACCTGAGCCGAAGGCAGAGGCTTTAACCCACTGAGCCACCTAGGCGCCCCTACAAAATTATTTTTATGTAACAGCTTTTCAATAAAATTAATATTGAGTGGGCATATTAAGAATTCATTCTTTGGGGGCGCCTGGGTGGCTCAGTGGGTTAAAGCCTCTGTCTTCGGCTCAGGTCATGATCCCAGGGTCCTGGGATCGAGCCCCGCATCGGGCTCTCTGCTCAGCAGGAAGCCTGCTTCTCCCTCTCTCTCTCTCTGCCTGCCTCTCTGCCTACTTGTGATCTCTGTCAAATAAATAAATAAAATCTTTAAAAAAAAAAGAATTAATTCTTTGGAATTCTTGAGAAGCTAATCTAATAAATAAAACAGAAAAGTAACTAAGAAAAATAGCTTTCTCATATAAATAACCTTGGAATCTCAGTGTTCTTAGTTAATATCTAATTCTCAAGCCATATAAAAGCAAAACAAAAATTAACACCAGTTGCTTTTATTACCAAAAATTTATAAAAGAACTACCTATCATGTGTTTCACTTGACATGACCTTTTGTCAAAACCTTCTCTGCTCCCCATACTGCTTAGAAAATTGTCTTTTAAACGATGGCCTGAAAACTCAGATAAGTACTTCAAAGAGATAGGGATGCTATCAGCACAAACATTCATGGCAACTTTATATCCTAATCATCCCAACCAGATCTTGCCTTCTCTTCAATCTTGTTGCTGTACTGATAGATACAGGTCATGATATCACAAGCATAGGACAATGAGGACTTAAAAGTCATATGGCTCATAATTCCAAATGCTGCCATCAATGACTTCTCCATGATAAACTTTGTTGGACCCATGGGGGAAGTGAGAAAAATTAGAACAAGGTGGTAAATATTTCATAAAATTAAATTTATTCAACTTTTTATCCTATGCCCTTCTTGCTTTGATATTAAAACATCTCCAATTTTATGAAATTATAATGAAAATTTACACACATACACTTACTTGGTAAAATGAAAAAAATGGTTTAGGTCACTAAATTTAGGAGAGGAAAGCTCTAGAACTTCTGATTTTAACAGAATCTTTCCCTTTCTTCAATGAATGCTAGAATGTTAGCTTCAATGAATGCTTATAATATCCATGACAATCATGATTGTATTAGTTGATTACAACCTGAAATATTTAGGGTTTATCTTAGATATTCTTATGTTATGAAGTAAGCTTATAGAACCATGGGGATAACTCAATCAAAGTGCACTTGACTGTCCAGAGTCCATCTCATCATATGTTTCATGAGCCAGATGGTTTCTAGAAAAGATACTCCATGGGTATGTCATAAGCTACAATTACTGAAATAGGAATACAGCTTTTTAAGGAATTAACCTGATACACCAAAGTCTTACCAAAATGGTAAGAAGTCAACTCCAATTACTCTAAGAAATAACTCAGCCCAAGGGTAATGTTCTAAGAAAAAGTGATTTTAAAAGTGGAAAGAGAAACTAGAAAATTGGAACCTGGGTAGTGACAAAATAAGGCCAGAAATTTAGTGATGGCAGGTAAAAGCAAAGGGAGGAAAGGTGGGCTTAGAAATTATACTTCTTCCTGTTTTCTAAGTAGCAGCATTCTTCTTAATAGAAAATTCTTTAATTTAGTAAAGCATTTTGAATTTATGAAAGATGATTCCCTACCCTCTACTCACAATATGGTTCAGTTTGGAAAGGGATGTCAAAATAATGAAATGTTTATACATCTCTGTTGAAGAAAATAAAGAAAAATTGAGAGAAGAGAAGATAGGGAATGGCATGAGAAATGGAGAAGGTATGGAGGTATGAAGTGAGGTTTTGAGCAACATGATGGCATACAGGTATCCCCTGAAAATTATATGACAGCCATGATGGCCAAACAATTTTCAAAAACAAGTTCTGTTTTAAGTAGTTTATATTGTGGTGGTACTAAATAGCTACCTTCTTTTGCCCTCAAATCTTCAGTTTGAGGAAATGAAGATAAGATGATTTCAAATCCAAGTTGCCATAGTCAGAGTGGAAAAGAACTAAAATCTTTCTGTCTGCTGTGTGAATAATTGACCTTTGGTTAACGTTCTAGCTTTGTTGCCTCTAGTAACCAAAAAAGGAGTATCTTTGACAACTGTGTTCCTGGGCAATACTGGTTATGATAGAAATGACAATGTATTTTTTAAATTACAACTAAACATGAAGAAAGTATAAAAGAACTATAATATTTGATAGGAAGTCATAATGACAGAAACACATATGGAAGGGTCCTTGTCAATGTGACAGTCCTTTCTTCTGGAACATGTTGATATAAGAACATCTTTATCTCTTAGTTGATCAAAGTAGCTGATTTCTTTTGGTAGGTATTCCCAGTTCCTTTTCACTTTAAGTCTCAGGGTTTCTAGGAAATAGAAAAGCCCTTCTATGATTATGAACATGATTATAGGAAGACTCCGTTAAATGGACACAAGACATAGTCCCAGACCAAATTCATAGGCCTGCCAAACATGAATCTAATGGGAGAGGTACTATGCTTGTATGCAGGCATCATTTTAATTTTTAATAAGGCTAGTGGTAAAGTCCCATCTTAAACTAATAGATTGCTAAATCTTAGCCAAGGAGTTTTTTACAGTTTGACTCATTTCAGCCATTTTTTCAGAGGACAGAGACTTATAGGAATCTATATATATTTACATAGCCCCTGGACAACAGTAGAAATAAAATAACTTTTCTATCCTAGTCAATATTCTCTAGTACCCCCAAAATGGTAATTTCACATATTGAAAGAGTTGCCCGAGAATCAACTTTTGAGGAGAAAAAGACTTCAGGCCATCCAAACAGCATACACACCAGTGGGTAAGATCTCTTTCCTTCCACAGGCATGAATTCTATAAAAGCCAACTACCACCAGGTTCCTGGGAGTTGGCTGGGGATTCCTGCATTTACCTTGGGAGTGCCCTGTAAAGAATTCTTCTGACAAACAGCACATCTTTTAAAATACATTTTTAATTTAAAAGTTAAAAATTTAAATATATTTTGAGTCTTTTTATCTTTTGGATAGGCATAGTAAGAGTCTAGTGCCTTTAATTCCCTCTTTTACTCAAATGATTTTGTTGATACCACAACAACATTAACCATGCAAATCAGGACTGTGGATAATCACTAGATAATTCCCATGGTCCAGCCACATTTTTTCTAGTCCCTTTTAAATCAATTTGTCCCCTTCATTTTGTGAAGCATGTTTTTGAAAACAAACAAGGCTTTCTACTTGTGTTAAGAGTAGGGCTTTAAAATTCAGAGTCTGCCATCTTTTAGGAGCAGCTTTTGTAACCCTATCAACAAATGAAGCACTAATACCTGAGCAGGCAGTTGTAAAATTTCTAACAAATCAACTATCAATTTTTCACTAGTTATTTTTAGTTCTTATTGAAATTAAAACTCTACTTTAAAAATTTTGCATGACCAAACACATATTTATTAGCAGTAAACATGTATTATGTGTTTATTTTCAGTCTAGTCAAAAATCTTCCATCTAGTAATTGCTGTTAACTCATTTGCTTGTGTAGACTCAGTTCTAGACAAAACATAGCCTTCTGGTGTTTTTTTAATAAATCACTGCAGCATAGGAGTTATTAAGTTGGCCATTTTATCCCAAGTACATGATACATCAGTAAACACTATCAAATATGCAATACGAACAGGAGTATCATGTAATTCAGGTTGGGTTTTTCAAATTTTGAAAATTTCAGAGCTAGAAGAGAGACTATAGCCATTTTCAGTTGTTTGAAACCCTCTTTAGATCCTAGGGACAGAACCAGATCCTAAGAAGAACTGTCATGTAATTGCTCCATCAGAGATTTGGTCCACTCTGCAAAAGCTGGAATCTTATCTATAATGTTGTACTAGTCCCCCAAATTATCTAAGTTGTGTGTGTGTATAGTAATAGTAGTAGTATGCCATTTTATTTGCAACATAGGCTTATTCCTACACTGTAACACTCTGTGACCCATAGCTGACAACATGTGCCCTAAATAATTTATCTCAGATAAGCAATATTGCAATTTGTCTATTGAGGCTTTAAGTATTTGTGAAGGAAATAATTTTAACCAAGCCAAAGTATTACTTTTGCACTGGTTTTTGTTTGTTTGTTTGTTTTTGTTTTTGTTTTGGAAGGTACTACAGAGCATATATATTTTGAATAATTATAAGTTGTTCTAGTAGAACAAAATTCTCTAAGTTTTCCTATAAATGACTAGAGACAATATTAAGGTGGTCTTGAAACCCTTGAGTAATTCTTTATCATAAATATTTGGGTCCTTTATAAGTAAAATAAAACAAAAATCTAGATTGGTCTACTAGAGGGACAGAAAAAGTAGAACATAGATTGATCACAGGGAAAGACTATAGACAATAGTACTAAAGTAAGAATAGTTGCAGGGTTTGGAACTACAGAGATTAATGAAACAAAAAATTATTTTTCTAAGATCTTGTACAAATCCCTGTAGTGGTCATCCAATCTCTGTCAACTTTCCTTTTTCACAGAAACATGGGAATTTTATAGAGTGAATATGCCCTTTCAAATTATCCATTCTTTATCTAGTTTTTTTTTTTAATCATTTTTTTAAAGTTATTTTCAGCCTAACAGTATTCATTGTTTTTGTACCATACCCAGTGCTCCATGCAATCCGTGCCCTCTCTAATACCCACCACCTGGTTCCCCCAACCTCCCACCCCCCCACTTCTTCAAACCCTTCAGATTGTTTTTCAGAGTCCATAGTCTCTCATTGTTAGTTTTTTGTTTTTTGTTTTTTTTAATCTGATTTTACTCTTTCTAACTGAACATTTGACAATGGATGTTGATTTATCTCACTGGCCATACCTTATCTTTTTGGAAAACAATTGGTATTGTTTTACCTTTTGAATTAAATCAGAATTAAATCATAATTCCCTAGGACCCAAAGCGATCCATACATTTGTTTCAGCTTGGGGTGCTTTTTTAGAACAGTGTAAGATTGCCACTCTGACATATCCCTTTTCTTCCAGAAGGCATAGAATAACCAATCTAGCTCCCTTTTCCCCACAAATATTCCAACTGGAATACAAAGAATATGATAGTATTTAATTTGCAACAGCAAGGATGTCTCCAGCAGATTTACTAGAGATTCAGCAGAAAAAAATGCCTATTCCTCAATCAGAGCCCCTTTCTATAAGGGAATTGTGGAAGGCAAGAAACAAGTGAAGGATGATCAAAATAGCACCTGGGGCACCTGCATGGCTCAGTCTGTTAAGCATCTGACTTCAGCTCAGGTCATGGTCTCAGAGTTCTGGGATCAAGCCTGCTTCAGGGTCCCTACTCAGTGGGGAGTCTGCCTCACCCTCCCCTCTGCCTCTCCTCCTGTTTGTGCCCACGCACTCTCTTTCTCCCTCAAATAAATAAAATCTTTAACAAACAAACAATATGGCAACAACCTGCTCTGTCATCAAATGGAAAGTGAAGAACTTCCAAGGAAACTGCAAAGTATCACCAGTAGCTATTAGAAAAGGCAAGGCTAACTGTTTAGCAAAACCAAAAGACAACTGACAGAATGGGAGAAGATATTTGCAAATGACATATCAGATAAAGGGCTAGTGTCCAAAATTTATAAAGAACTTAGCAAACTCAACACCCAAAGAAAAAAGAATCCAATCAAGAAATGGGCAGAGGACATGAACAGACATTTCTGCAAAGAAGACATCCAGATGGCCAACAGACACATGAAAAAGTGCTCCATATCACTCGGCATCAGGGAAATACAAATCAAAACCACAATGAGATACCACCTCACACCAGTCAGAATGGCTAAAATTAACAAGTCAGGAAATGACAGATGCTGGCGAGGATGCGGAGAAAGGGGAACCCTCCTACACTGTTGGTGGGAATGCAAGCTGGTGCAACCACTCTGGAAAACAGTATGGAGGTTCCTCAAAATGTTGAAAATAGAACTCCCCTATGACCCAGCAATTGCACTGCTGGGTATTTACCCTAAAGATACAAACGTAGTGATCCGAAGGGGCACGTGCACCCGAATGTTTATAGCAGCAATGTCTACAATAGCCAAACTATGGAAAGAACCTAGATGTCCATCAACAGATGAATGGATAAAGAAGATGTGGTATATATACACAATGGAATACTATGCAGCCATCAAAAGAAATGAAATCTTGCCATTTGCGACGACGTGGATGGAACTAGAGGGTATCATGCTTAGCGAAATAAGTCAATCGGAGAAAGACAACTATCATATGATCTCCCTGATATGAGGGGGAGGAGATGCAACATGGGGGGTTAAGGGTGTAGGAGAAGAATAAATGAAACAAGATGGGATTGGGAGGGAGACAAACCATAAGTGACTCTTAATCTCACAAAACAAACTGAGGGTTAATGGGGGGAGGGGGTTGGGGGGGTGGGATTATGGACATTGGGGAGGGTATGTGCTATGGTGAGTGCTGTGAAGTGTGTAAACCTGGCGATTCACAGACCTGTACCCCTGGGGATAAAAAGATATTATATGTTTAAAAGAAATAAAATTTAAAAAAAAAAAAAAAAAAAGAAAAGGCAAGGCTATTATTAGCCTTAGAAAAAGTTATTGACACATATGGCTCATCACTTCCCACCACCAAGATTCCCTCAATATGTCTATCCACTTTAAGCCACTTGCCAAGTATTTCCCAAATGAGGGTTGTCCTTTAGGCTCTTTTGATTCTCTAATCCTTAAAAAATCCTACATCCCTTAGAGTATCTTTCTGGAATCCTTCTCCTAATGCCTCAGCTTTTTGCAATAGGGACATCCATTTACTATCTCTTTTCTTGCTTTCTCCCCTTCATAGGTTGGCCAGAGTAGGGATTATTCCTTTTCATAAAGTTCTAAGTGAGCAGACAATACAGCAGTCTAAGCTCTTCTTTGGCTTTCTTTAAATTATTCTCAAACAGTAGCTACTGCTCACATTTGAGTAATGGTCTGTTCTTGCCATATCAACACCTTTTCCTTAAGCTGGGTTTGAATAATGGGCATGAGAGCTTAGACAAAGGGAGTTAGGCCATAGATCCTCCCTTGGATATATGAGAATAGATTTTGAGAAAATTTCAACACATCAATGAAAGCAATCAGTGGGACTTCACCACTTCTGAGTATACCACTGCAACTTCTCTCAACTCGTCTTTCTTAGAAAGATATCAAGTACATGCCTATTAGCAACCCCTCTTAAGGATCTCTATTGCTCTTAGCTCATCCATATTTTGGGGGGAGGGGAGTGGCAGAGCACTGATTTCCCTTGGCCACTATACCCCCTGATGTGGTGATTGTCTAGACCCCCATATTTGCTCTGGCAAAGGATAAAAAAGAGTTTTCTAAAGTAAATATTCTACAAAAAAAGGATGGGGAGAATTAGGCTTCTTATTTTTTTATTTTATTTGCCTTTACTATAAGCAGGGTTATTTTTTTAACCATAAAATATAATTTCTTCATAACATGTAAATAGGAAATTTCACAAAGAACATCCAAACTGAGATTACCCATTATTGAAATATGCTGTATAATTCCTTTTCTCACCTTTTGAAAAGCAAAAACCACAAACATGCCTATATGACTTAAGAATTTTACTCCCCTGTGCATAGGGAAAACTGATAATCAATTTGACAGACTTAATGGAAATAGCCTCCATGTTTTGTAATCACTGTTCACAGTTATTAAGTTCTTGTTCTAAATAACTGATAACTAATGCATTATTGGTTACAGCTCTCTTTTTCCTGTGCTGTTCACTATTCTCATCATCACTGTGTAAACTATAACATGTACTCAGGCTTTGTAAAACTTGTACTGTCCCTATCCACAGCCATCCAACTAATTAATTCTATTCAATCTCAACATTACTCATAGAAGTAACATATTTCACTGATCATAGTGGTTAACTCAGCCAGTGATTCAATTGAAGCGGCTAAGGGAATATTTAATTTTTGAAAAGAGAACCTCCATGCAGCATACTAGCAATATTAGAAGTACTTATATTCATATGATATTCTCCAGTGCTTTTTAACTTTGGAAAGCTTTCCTGGACTTCACAGCACATTAAAAAAAATGAGTATGACATAAGGGAAAATTACCACAAGTTTCAATGTTTTGTAAGATGTAATGACATATTTTATGGCAATACTGAGATTATTATACTCACTGAAGGGAAGTTATAATACAGTCACATATTTTTTGGTAGATTGCAAGAAATTGCATTAGATAGCCAATAAAAATTCTGTGACTCTTTTTTTTGTAAAGAACAAATTGACTTAATTCTGATATTTCTTGCAGACTGCTCATTCCTAAAAATTGACTTTGAGTATTTAAATAAAAACCCATAGACTTGTCATAATATAAATATATCTGGCCAATACAGACAATAGTCTAATCTTTTAGCCATATATTCATTCATTCTGACTTTCTAATTACCCACTTGGTGATAAGTAGAACACATAGCCTCTATTGAAACCATAAGGTTGAAGGCTGTCCTCATTAGTGCTAAGTGGTAGTGAAAGTCCTGACTCTCCAAGAGGCTTCTTCTGACATAACACCAGTGAGAAGTGGATAGGATGGAACAAGAGTGCTAGGTATATGTGGAAGTCCAGATTCTTGCATGGTTTCCACTGACCCTAGTGGTGGGGTTTTAGACTACCTGATGAGGTTAGAAGTTCCACTCCCCTAATTTTATGTTCTTTGACCACTCTAGCAAAAAGGTTGGGTCTCCACTTATCCTGGCTAGAATGGATAGGAGTCAAGACATAGCCTTTTCTGTGGCATTCTGTTGAGTTGAATGGTTTTATATATATATATATATATATATATATATATATATATATATATACACACACACACACACACACTCACACAGACACACAAGTTTTAGTCTTGCTTGTTTCTCTCTTTCTTGGTGCTTTGATTAGAGATTGCAGGTTTTGTTGTAGTTTGTTTTGTTTTGTTTGTCTGTGTCCATTGAAATTTCTAAGTTGCCTACTTCTTGAGCTCTAACCACGGGACATATGAGAGAAAAAGTATGGAAGTGTTGAATGACTATGTTGCACACCTGAAGCTAATATTACACTGAATGTTAACTAACTGGAATTTAAATAAAAACTGAAAAAAAAAAAAAGCCCTAAAAAAAGAAGAAAGAGAAACCAAGGGACTCACTATCCTATTAGTAAAAAAAAAACCTTGTTTGGTCAAAAACTATTAAATTTTGGATTATTTTGAAGAGAATATCTTCTCAAAAATGCTTAATTTCTCTAAGAAAAATAAAGATTATATTTAGAGAATATTTGACATTTTACTACATTGACCTATAAAAACTTCAATTTCATGTATTTAGTTCCCAAAGTTAGTTAATTTTCTTTCAACAGCACACCAGTCAGGAAACTAGTGGTTAATCTTTATCAGAGCAATTTTTTTTCTCTCTCCTGGAATGTGGCATGCTTACTCCCTTGAAATAATATTAAGTCTTATCATTTCTCAACATTCAATGCTCATATGAACAGCTTTTCATGTTCTAAAGCCTGTAAGTTATAGCATATATGGTACTGGGATATTGACCAAGCTTATATTATGCTATAACTGAGGAAGTGAATATGAATACAAATGTCTGCCCTGTGAGAGACCCTCCACAAAGCACCCTTACATAACTTCTCTAAGAAAACAAATGGTATCATTAAGCTTCTTAATACACTTTCAAATGGTAGGGAAAATGGAGCAGTCACCATTCTTAGTGCAAATAAAGTGACTTGGTCTAGAAATTGTTCAGGCTACTGCATTTCAAGAAGTGGTTTAAATACATCTCTGTATACATGAGATGATGCAGCCTGCTAGTTTCAGTTCAAACTTCTCAAACAGCCACTTCATTCTAGCTTATGCCAAGCCACATGAAAATGTCACTGTTTGGATTCTTTCAGACCTAGTAAATTCTCCAGACTGTCCCTCCAATTACTAAGATTCCTCATCTGGCACATATCTGTATAGCGTCTAGAAGAGAAAAGGTTCTGAAAAATTAACCTTTCTAATAAGTTTTAATACTAATGACTGCTTATTCTTCATTTTTAAATCATATTTGAATTTTAAATATATTTATTTCTCCAGTTAAAAATTTAAAAAATAAGTCATGATATAGAAGAATGGTCATACTGATGTCTATCAAGCTCACCCAAATAGCCATATTATCACCTATGAAAGTAACATGTCTCTCTAAATCCTGTTTGTGTCCCTGATAAACTGTATAAATCTGCCTCTACGTTTTGATCAGTACTCCAGAAGTGCTTGAGATCTTTGTTTATATGTATTTACATATCTTGATTTTTTTTTTTAAAGTTGTACTTATTCTACGTTTCTCAATCATGTAAAACAATATCTTCTGGTGAGTTGGATGAAGCCGTATTGAAAGTGACTGAAAAATTAAAATCATGTCCTTTGAACCATTTATAACCCAACAGATATACCAATTTTATTGGGAAGTTTGATTAAATTTATTTCAATGGATGTTCACAGGAAATCTTGAAATAGGATTTTATTATTGTGTCATAATATCCTTAACCCTATCATGCTTGTGTTGGATATCCTTGAGTGCGTGGAAAACTGTCATCTTTTGTCATCTCTTCCTAAAAAATACTAAAAGAAAAAGCATGCTGATGACATTGTTTTAATTGTCAAATGTAGAAGTGGTTTCAATAAAAACTATTCTTCCAACTAATTATTGTCAGAAGGAATAATTTTTAAACTCAAATGACCATTTTTAGAAGCTATCTTCTAATATTTAATTAGTATATATTTACAAATCCTGGAGTATTAAGTAAATTTTTTAAAATTTTATTTATTTATTTGACAGACAGAGATCACAAGTAGTCAGAAAGGCATGCAGAGAGAGAGGGGGAAGGAGGATCCCCGCTGAGCAGAGAACCCGATGTGGGGCTCAATCCCAGGACCCTGGGATCATGACCTGAGCCAAAGACAGAGGCTTTAACCCACTGAGCCACCCAGGTGCCCCTTAAGTAAAATCATTTAAAAACCTGTTGATATATTGTGAAACCTGTTTTTCTTGGACTTATCATTACTAGAAATTTGGCAACCCATGGATACTATAGTAACAGTTTGAATGACTGCATTGGGTATTTGAAATGCTTCTGACATTTGAAGCCTAAAATGTTCATGTAATACTTTAAAGACACAAACCTTGAGGTTTTGTTTGCTACATAGTCCAGTATTTAGGCAGCTTTAAAATTACATTTTGAGGAAATAGTGGTCCTTCCCATAGACACACAGCCTTGTCTTATACTATATGTGAGATGGCCCTCTACTCAGACATGTATCCTGACTAGGGCATCTTATTTTCACAAGATTTCAATCCAAGCTTCACTAAATCAACTGTTTGCCAAAGCAAATGCATGTGACCTGAATTGTCAGTTTAGATGACCTGCAACTAAGTTTTGTGGAAAACTGACTAAAAGAAAAGCAGTCCATTAATTAGTTCTAGGCGTTTGACTTTTATCCTTGAATCAAATTGTGCCATCAACAAGCTACAATCCTGAACTATTCAATTTTGATGATATATTAGCTTCCATTAAGATATATCATATGTGTGATTCAAGTGTCACCAGTTCCTAGAAAGGGTATCATACATTGACATAGATCTCAAATTTTGCTGTCTAGCTTGGTAGGTTTGACCACCATAGCATCAGGCTCTGCAGCTCCCTGCAAGTATCACTTCCCCACTCCACCCTTTACCACCTTATAACCCAGAGTCTGGAGAAGGCGTGCTACTTATGTTGTAGTAGTTGTGCTGCTGCCAGAAACTATCACTTAACAGCTCTGGCCTTCAGAATGCCAGTCTCTCAGTTTGTGCCAGCAAACACAGTATTTCTCTGTTTGTGGCTTAGGCCATTAAGTCCTCTGTCTTTTTTTTTTTTTAAGATTTTATTTATTTGGCAGACAGAGATCACAAGTAGGCAGAGAGGTAGGTGGAGAGAGAGGGGGAAACAGGCTCCCTGCTGAACAGAGAGCCCGATGCGGGGCTCCATCCCAGGACTCGAGGATCATGACCCTAGCTGAAGGCAGAGGCTTTATCTCACTGAGCCACCCAGGGGCCCCTAGGTCCTCTTTCTTACCCTTTCTGTTCTACATTAGGAACATAGGTAGTCTATAATACAATGCAACAGGAAATGAGCCTCTTTTTTTACATCTTACATCATGTTAGAGGAATATCAAAGCAGTATTATGTGAATCACAACATATTATACAAATAGCTATTTATTTTATTTACAAGCTCCTATATTTTTCAAGACCTAAACACATGTTGATGTGAATAAGAACATTATTTTTAGTGTATTTCTGCTTCAGTCACCTTGATAAAAGTGTTGGCTAACCAATTTCAGAGTCATGTCTCACTTCTGTAGTAATTCCTATACACCCAATGGAAGCACTATTCTTGCTTCTGCTCTGGACACTATACTCATTGTGACAAAGCTTCCCCCCAGCAAAATGTGTAATTCAGGGACAGGGAGGAGCAGATGGCTCTCTCCTCTAGTACTTGTCATGAAACCTAGAATTACTAACACTTATTCCTATAGTCAAATTAAGTCATTTGTGAACACAGCTCATGTTTATGCTGCTAACTCATCTCCAGGCCCCCTCATTCCAGGTCCCCAAAAACCAACTCAAGAATGAGACAGTGGCTATGTCTTTCATCTTCTCTCTTGCTCTTTTCGGCTGGTGTTCTTACACCGAAACAAATCTCTTCCTAAACCCATAGAAAAAAAGCACCCAGCAGAACACCACATGCAAATCAATACCAGCAAGGTCACAGGCCCACAGGATTCCAGAAACAGTAATTCATTTTGAGCTTAGTTAAAAGTCCAGTCCCTGGAAAGTACACATAAATTGCACAAGTAATGAATAAAGAAACCATAATCTGGTGTTTGCAACTCTGTCTTCTCAGCTTCTCTTTTCATCAGCTGGGCTTGTATCTCTGACTTTGCATTTGTTATAGTTTTTTGCTCATTTGTGGAACCAACTACTTCAATTTCTTCTTTCTGGTTTAACATTTCTCTGGCAATGCTCTGCCTCTGAATGGTCTTACAGGCCTTTTTTTCCTGAACTGCCCCCTAGAGGTCACGGGCTGGTATTGCTGTGCCAGTCTGGCCTTGGAAATTTGGTGATCAAACCTGTAATGGAGGCACTTGGTAGATGCCTGATGAATGTTTACTGATGATTCTGAATTCAGAACCAATAATAAATTACTCTACTTTATTAGGATTGCACTGTTCTGCAGCTGTTTCTCATCCATTTTTGTCACACTATATCATTGAGCCACATTCCCCAAGGCTTTAGCTCAGCTACAACCTGATTGTAAATTAGACACCTGTGGAAAATGTGCTAAACTTTTTCATGATAATAGTTTTTCTGTGGGGGTAGGTAGTGGGGACTGTTGTTATTATGTTGCTGGCATTGTGTGAAAATGAATATAGCTTTGCTAATATAAATCCAAGTTAGATAACTCAAAATGCCAAACTCAGTGCATAGAGCCAGGTAGAGCCAGCATTGCCCATAGCCAAGGGCTTTCCTAGACCTAGCTAGCTAGGTGCATTAAACAAAAAGCAGCCTATTCAGAAAAAAATGTAAAAATGTGAATTAAATATATTCTAATTATAACCAAACACATAGGAAGTACACCTGTTTAAGTCTTCAAATATGAATGACATTTCTATATATAATTTCTTAGAAAAAATGTTAATTATCCCAGAGTTATCAAAATTTACTTTTCAAAGAAAATTTTTTATTTTAGATCCCAGTTATAGACCTAAGTAAGTATTGGTATAGTTCTTGGGGGGTGTCTGTGTCACCTGCAGACATGAAAACTGTCTACATTTATGCCATGATATTAACATATTCTACTACTTAAAGGACAGTGGCAACTGCCCATTTTCCCTGTGCAGGCTTGGACATTGCATACCCTTCAGAAATACTCCCCACCTGAATCTAAAAGAGACCTAAACTATTAAAGAATTTTAAGCAATGTCAGCATATGGTACATCTCTACTTAAGTATAAACTCCTCAAGGGCAAAGGCATTGTTTCCTACCTCTGTGTTTTGTTCACTATAACACTTACAATAGGGTATTCATTCAGCAGCCTCCTAATAAACACTAGTGACTGTACTCCTTCTGAAACATACCAACTTAGGTATCTTTCAGTTTATTTGTCAAACATCATAAATCAGACGGTCTTAAACTGAGAATTGAAGAAGGTATGTGTTCTAGTATGGGAAAAGATTGAAATTTTATTTTCATAAACCTCTACTGAAATTTAGCATTTCCTTCAATTATGAAGGCAGGTAGTAACAACACAGCATAGTATTAAAAGTATCTATGACTTTGTAACCAATAAAGAAGCATATATTTGAATATATCGTAAAAAATTTAAAACATTTGAGAGGAGTCAAGATGGTGGAGAAGTAGCAGACTGAGATGACATCAGATCACAGGAGTTCAGCTAGATAGTTATCAAACTTCCCTGAACAACTACAAACGCAATAGGAGATCGAAGAGAAGAAGAGCAGCAATTCTAGAAACAGAAAATCAACCACTTTCTGAAAGGTAGGACATATGGAGAAGTGAATCCAAAGCAATGGGAAGATAGACCATGGGGGGAGGGGCCAGCTCTCTGCAAGTGATGGAGTAGTGGAGTACAAAATCAGAACTTTTGGAAGTCTGCTCCACTGAGGGACATCACTCAGGAGGCTAAGTGGGGGTGGAGCCCTCGCAGGGACAGTGTGGTCTCAGGTCCTGCAGGGTCACAGAAGGATCTGAGGTGTCTGAGTATAGCAGAGCTTCCAGGTATCAGAGTGGGGAAGCCTACTACAGAGACAGAGCCGAGGGGTGAGCTCTCAGCTTGGAGCGACCTTAAACTGTGATCCATGGCACAGTTGGACCACTGCTCTTTGATCAGGGACCCCACAAGTGGCAGATCTGGGGGGACCCACGTTCCTCCACCAGAAGAGCAGCACAGCAGGAATTTGCTGGGTTTGGAGACTCCAAACGGGGCTGTGGGTCAGAGACAGAAATGCTCTGTCACAGGCTAGGTGAGCTCCTCCGATCCTTCTGTGACCCTGCGGGTCGCTTATTCCTGAGGATGCACTGAGGAGTGGGGCCCCAGCTCTTGGCTTCTATGGGCCAGAGACTGGGAGGCCATCATTTTCATTCTCGTCCTCCAGAGCTCTACGAAAAGCATTCAGGGATCCAAAGCCCCCAGGAGTGAACGGAGCAGATTATTTAGCCTGCCCCTGGCAAGGGCGGCACAACTTTGTCTCAGGAAAAAACATATGAGAATCACCATAACAGGCCCCTCCCCAAATGATCAGCAAGAACATCCAGCCAAGACCAAGGTCACTGATCAAGAAGAACAGTGGAATTCCAGAGGAGGGGAAAACAAAGCAGGGAATGCATGGCTTTCTCCCCGTGATTTTCAGTCTTGGAAAGTTAATTAAATTTTTTTAATTTTATTTTTTTCTTATTTTAATT
Source organism: Enhydra lutris kenyoni (assembly GCF_002288905.1). Lineage (NCBI taxonomy): Eukaryota > Metazoa > Chordata > Mammalia > Carnivora > Mustelidae > Enhydra > Enhydra lutris. The sequence continues at coordinate 26,394,532 of NW_019154111.1, forward strand.
TTTTTAACTTTTCCTCTTTCCTCTCCGTCTTTTAATGTTGTTTTTTTTTAACAAGTTTAACTTAATAATGCCTTTCTAAAAAAAATTCTCTTTAAACCTTCATTATTATAGTCATATTGTGTTCTTCACTCTATCTAACTTTATTTTTTGTATACATATAGGGTTTTTTCATCTAAAGCTTTTTGGGATACAATTTCTTCTAATAGATCAAAATATACCCTAAATCTACCACAGGACTTTGTTCTAATTGCCAGCCTGAGCAAATTCTCTCAAATTTCTTTTTCTTTCTTTTTCCAAACAACTTATCAATTCCTTTTTTAGATTTTTTAAAAAAAAATTTCACCTTTATATTCATATTCCATTCCTTCATCATGTTTATCCTTATTTTTGTATATATATAAGTTTTTCATTCATTAAAATTTTGGGAGATAGTTCCTTTTAAGAGACCAAAATACACCCCAAAAAACTGCATGGGCTCTGTTCTATTCACCAGTCTCTCTCTCTCTCTCTCTCTCTCTATATATATATATATTTTTTTTTTTATTTCTTTTTACCCCCATTCTTCTCACCCCACTTTGGGGTCTCTTCTGATTTGGTTAGCATACATTTTTCTGGGGTCTTTGTCACCCTTTTAGTATTTTATTCTCTCCTTCGTATATTCTTATCTGGATAAAATGACAAGGTGGAAAAACTCACCACAAAAAAAAAAAAAAAAAAAAAAGAACAAGAGGCATTACCAAAGGCTAGGGACCTAATAAATAGAGACACTGGTGTCAGATCTAGAGTTCAGAATGATGATTCTCAAGATGCTAGCTGGCTCAAAAAAGTCATGGAAGATATGAGAGAAATCCTGTCTGGAGATTAAAAAAAAAAAATCTCTTTCTGGAGAAATAAAAAACTAAAATCTAACCAAACTGAAATAAAAAAAAAGGTATTAATGAGTTGCAATAAAAAAATGGAGGCTCTTACTGCTAGGATAAATGAAGCAGAAGAGAGAATTAGTGATAGAGAAGACCAAATGGCGGATAATAAAGAAGCTGAGTAAAAGAGAGACAAACAACTACTGGACCACAAGGGGAGAATTCAAGATAAGTGATACCATAAGACAATACAGTATTAGAATAATTGGGATTCCAGAAGAAGAAGGGGGGCTAGGCAGAAGGTATATTGGAGCAAATTATAGTAGAGAATTCCCCTAATATGGCAAAATACAGGAGACATAGAGAACCCCCCTCAAAATCAATAAAAATAAGTCCACCCCCTGTCATCTAATAGTAAAACTTGCAACTCTCAGTGACAAAGAGAAAATCCTGAAAGCAGTTCAGGACAAGAAGTCTGTAATGTACAATGATAAAAATATTAGATTGGCAGCAGACCTATCCACAGAGATCTGGCAGGCCGGAAAGAACTGGCATGGTATATTCAGAGCACTAAATGAGAAAAACATACAGCCAAGAATACTATATCCAGCTAGGCTATCATTGAAAATAGAAGGAGAGATAAAATCCTCCAGGACAAACAAAAACTAAAAGAATTTGCAAACGCCAAGCCAGCCCTACAGGAAATATTGAAAGGGGTCCTCTAAGCAAAGAGAGACCCTAAAAGTAATAGAACAGAAAGGAACAGAGACAATGTACAGGTAACTGTCACCTTACAGGCAATACAATGGCACTAAAATCATATCTTTGCCCAATCAAAAGACACAAGGTATCAGAATGGATAAAAAACTAAAACCCATCAATATGCTATCTACAAGAACTCATTTTAGACCCAAAAACACCTCCAGATTTAAAGTGAGAGGGTAGAAAACAATTTTCCATGCTAAGGGACATCAAAAAAAAAGAGCTGGGGTGGCAATCCTTAAGATTTTAAGCCAAAGACTATAATAAGAGATGAGGAAGGACATTATATCATACTTGAAGGGTCTGTCTAACAAGAAGATCTAACAATTTTAAATGTTATGCCCCTAACATGGGAGCAGCCAACTATATAAACCAATTAATAACAAAATCAAAGAAACATTGACAATAATACAATAATGGTAGGGGACTTTAACACCCCTTCACTGAAATGGACAGAACATCCAAGCAAAAGATCAACAAGGAAATAAAGGCTTTAAATGACACACTAGACCAGATGGACATCACAGATACATTCAGAACTTTCCATCCCAAAGCAACAGAATACACATTCTTCTCTAATGTACATGGAACATTCTCCAGAAGAGATCACATCCTGGGTCACAAATCAAGTCTCAACCAGTACCAGAAGATTGGGATCATTCCCTGCTTATTTTCAGACCACAATGCTCTGAAGCTAGAACTCAATCACAAGAGGAAAGTTGGAAAGAACGCAAATAAATGTAGACTAAAGAGCATCCCACTAAAGAATGAATGGGTCAACCGGGAAATTAAAGAACAATTGAAAAAAAATTCATGGAAACAAATGAAAATGAAAACACAACTGTTCAAAATCTTTAGGACACAACAAAGGTGGTCCTGAGAGGAAAGTATATAGCGATACAAGCCTTTATCAAGAAACAAAAAAGGTCTCAAGCACACAACTTAACCCTACACCCAAAGGAGCTGGAGAAAGAACAGCAAAGAAAGCTTAAACCCAGCAGGAGAAGAGAAATTATAAAGATTGGAGCAGAAATCAATGACATAGAAACAAACAAACAAAAAAGAATAGAACAAATCAACGAAACTAGGAGCTGGTTCTTTGAAGGAATTAATAAGATTGATAAACCCCTGGCCAGACTTATCAAAAACAAAAGAGAAAGGACCCAAATAAATAAAATCATGAATGAAAGAGGAGAGATCACAACCAACACCAAAGAAATACATACAATTATAAGACCATATTATGAGCAACTATATGCCAGCAAACTTGACAATCTGAAAGAAATGGATGCATTTCTAGAGACATATACTCTACCAAAACTGAACCAGGAAGAAATAGAAAACCTGAATAGACCCATAACCAGTAAGGAGATTGAAGCAGTCATCAAAAATCTCCCAACAAACAAGAGCCCAGGGCCAGATGGCTTCCCAGGGGAATTCTACCAAACATTTAAAGAAGAATTAATTCCTATTCTCCTGAAACTGTTCCGAAAGATAGAAATGGAAGGCAAACTTCCAAACTTATTTATGAGGCCAGCATTACCTTGATCCCAAAACCAGACAAAAAACCCCATCAAAAAGGAGAATTACAGACCAATATCCTTGATGAACCTGAATGCAAAAATTCTCACCAAAATACTAGCCAGTGGGATCCAAGAGCGCATGAAAAGGATTATTCACCACGACCAAGTGGGATTATTCCTGGGCTGCAAGTTTGGTTCAACTTCTGCAAATCAATCAATGTGATACAATACATTAATAAAAGAAAGAACAAGAACCATATGATACTTTCAATAGATGCTGAAAAAGCATTTGACAAAGTACAGCATCCTTTCTTGATCAAAACTCTTCCAAGTGTAGGGATAGAGGGTACACACCTCAATATCATCGAAGCCAGCTATGAAAAACCCACAGTCAATTTCATTCTCAATGGATAAAAACCAAAAACTTTTCATCTAAGGTCAGGAACACAGCAGGGATGTCCATTATCATCACTGCTATTCAACATAGTACTAGAAGACGTACTCTCAGCAATCAGATAACAAAAAGAAATTAAAAGCATCCAAATAGGTAAAAAAGAAGTCAAACTCTCACTCTTTGCAGATGATATGATATTTTATGTGGAAAATCCAAAAGACTCCACTCTGAAACTGCTAGAACTCATACAGAAATTCAGTAAAGTGTCAAGATATAAAATCAATGCACGGATATCAGTTGCATTTCTATACACCAACAACAAGACAGAAAAAAGAGAAATTAAGGAGTTGATCCCATTTACAATTGCACCCCAAACCATAAGATACATAGGAATAAACCTAACCAAAGAGGCAAAGAATATGTTCTCAGAAAACTATAAAGTACTCATGAAGGAATCGAGGAAGACACAAAGAAATGGAAAAATGTTCCATGCTCATGGATTGGAAGAACAAATATTGTGAAAATGTCTATACTATCTAAAGCAATCTGCATGTTTAATGCAATGCCATCAATTTTTTTCAAAGAAATGGAACAAATAATCCTAAAATTTATATGGAATCAGAGAAGACCCCGAATAGCCAGAGGAATGATGAAAAGGAAAGTCAAAGTTGGTGGCATCACAATTTCAGACTTCAATCTCTATTACAAAGATGTCAGCATCAAGACAGTATGGTATTGGCACAAAAACAGACACATAGATCAATGGGACAGAATAGAGAGCCCAGAAATAGTCCCTCCACTCCATGGTCAACTAATCTTTGACAAAGTAGAAAAGAATGTCCAATGGAAAAAAGACAGTCTCTTCAACAAATGATGTTGGGAAAATTGGACATCCAAATGCAGAAAAATGAAACTGGACCATTTCCTTACACCTCACACAGAAATAGACTCAAAATGGATGAAAGACCTCAATGTGAGACAGGAATCCATCAAAATCCTTGAGGAGAACACAGGCAGCATCCTCTTTGAACTCAGCCGCTGCCACTTATCAAACTCAACACCCAAAGAACAAATAATCCAATCACGAAATGGGCAGAAGACATGAACAGTCATTTCTGCAAAGAAGACATCCAGATGGCCAACAGACACATGAAAAAGTGCTTAACACCACTTGGCATCAGGGAAATATATATCAAAACCACAATGAGATACCACCTCACACCAGTCAGAAGGGCTAAAATTAACAAGTCAGAAAATGACAGATGCTTGCAAGGATGTGGAGAAAGGGGAAACCCTCCTATACTGTTGGTGGGAATGCAAGCTGGTGCAGCCACTCTGGAAAACAATCTGGAGGTTCCTCGAAAAGTTGAAAATAGAGCTACCCTATGACCCAGCAATCGCACTACTGGGTATTTATCCTAATGATACAAATGTAGTGATCTGAAGGGGCATGTGCACCCAAATGTTTATTGCAGCAATGTCCACAATAGCCAAACTATGGAAAGAACCTAGGTGTCCATCAAAAGAAGAAGTGGTATATATATATATATATATATATATATAGAGAGAGAGAGAGAGAGAGAGAGAGAGAGAGAGAAGGTGTTTGGGTTATGGACATTGGAGAGTTGGGAAGGGTATGTGCTATGTTGAGTGCTGTGAAGTGTATAAGCCTGACAATTCACAGACCTATACCTCTGGGGCTAATAATACATTATATGTTAATAAAATTTTTTTTAACATTTTCTTAACTCTTTTGGGATGGCACAAAGCTTTCAATGAACATATGTCTCAAGAATTAGAAAATAATGGAAATAAAAATAAGTCCAGGTATCTCATGTAAGTGATCACTGAGTAGTAAACTTTTTATTCTTCTTTCTACCTTCTAATTGATTGGTTCATCCACAATGGAGTAAAACTTTGTATTCACGTGTCAGTATAGTGCAAAAGAATTCTATGAAGACTCTTTTGTATGGCTACTGTAAAGATTTTCAATTTTGGGAAGGGAGAATTGCCCTTGACACCTATTAACCTTTCAAAATTAAATAGAGTGGTAAATGGTGAAAATAAAGTATAATTAAACCAAGTATTTGACTTGTAGACAAAAGAAACATTTTCTCAAAGGACTAAACCCAGTGAAAGCAATTTTGGGATATAGATAGAGTTTTTATGATCATTTTTATTGAATACACATTTAAGAATTTATTATTCAGGGATTCATTTCCAAGGTCTCTATACCACAATAACATTTAGAATTTTCCTAGTAAGAATTATCATTTATTCATGCTGAGTCTTTGAATTGAACTGAATCCAATGCTTTAGGAAACAAAGTCACACTCAGTAAAAGTCAGTTGTTGAGCAATCAATGGAAATAGAAACTTTGTGTATGCGACCATTGATTATCTGTTACTGGGCTGGATAAAAAAGACACTACTAAAAGTGGAAGATTTGGTCTCACCATATAGACATGATGGTTCTGTATAGTTGTTACCTTAACAATAGACTTTGTAACAAATAAACAGAAAGACAATTTATGTGAGGCGTTAAGCTTCACCCCAGTAGAATATTGTAATTACGCAGTTTTTCTGTGACAGAATTGTTTTCATGAACAAAATCTATTATGCACCATTTCCTATAATATTACTTTCTGATAATTCTCCTTAGCAGGTAAGATCTCAGCTCTACATTTAATATAAATTGTGATAACAGCATCTAGGTTACTAAGAAGTTCCAATAAGTCTTTGAAGATTATAAAAGTAAATTGAACTTCTAACAATATTTTTAGTTCTAGAATTTGTTTTTAGTTTAATAACTGACTAAAAATAATGCCCGGACTGTAGGTGGGTAGATATTAGAAAAATATTCCCAATCAGAACAAATTTTATCTTACTATTTCTTGTATTTAGCTTCATTACATTAATTGGGCTCATTTCACTTAATTTCACACTTAAAAGACAATGTAAATTGGGAAATCACACTTGCATGTGGCATATGTCTAGACTTTAAATTTCATGCTTCTGTTTTTCTTTATTTGCTCTATTTTCAAAGCCCCTGTCTTTGCCATGCAGGAAATATACAGTTTAAAGACAGAGCTCACAGAAGTGCTTATTAGGATGTGTGTGGGATATAAGAGAAAGTGTGGAATCCAGATGACTACACATTTTGAGTCTGGGAAAACTGGATTCTCAAAAAGGAAAATGAAAGAATGAGGGATTTAAGGACAGAATTAATAAGCCAGTTTTAGTATCTTATAGTTAGATGCCTATTAGATATCCAAGTAGAGATGGTAAGAAGGAATTTAGTTATAATAGTCAAGAGAGAGGTTGAGCCTTGGAGATACATGTTGGGAGCTGACAAGACATAGATATAATTTAAAGCACATCAATGGATAGGATCTCTTAGGGAGTGAGTGGTCAGACAGAGGAGAACTTGTAGACAGAGACCCCTGTAAAATTTAAGAACAGAAAAGGTGAGCAAGAGTTTCAAATGCTATAGATTGATCAAGAAATATAAGCTAAAATTTGCCCAGTAGATTTGGCAACAAGGAAATCACTGGTGACCATGATAAGAATGGTTTCCATGGAGTAATAGAAAATAAAGTCTGATAGGAATAGTTCAATTGATATTAGATAGTAAGGAGTTGGAGAGGGGGAATATATACGACCCTGTCTAGGAGTGCTATGAACAAATTACAGAGAAAGGAGAAGCTTATGAGAAGAAGAAGGTTCAGAGTTTGCATTTTTTATGGTTGCTTTAAATGGGTATATTTCATATATATATATATATATATATATATTTGAATTGTGATAGAAATGATCCAGTACAGTGAAAAAAATTAATGATTTAATGAGTGAGAGGATAATTAAAGGATAAAGGCCTTAAGTAGGTGATAGGGGATAGAATCCAGGGCACATATAAGATGACATTCTTATATTCCCTATAATATAAGAAAAGGCAAGTTTGAAATCATAGAGGTATACATATAGGTCACTTGTAGGAAGATATAGAAGTTCTTTTAAAATTATTTCAATTATTTTGTTGAATTAATAAGATAGCTCGTCATCTGAGAGTGAAGATGAAGGAGGGATTAAATATTAAACCAGAGTGGATAAGATATGAAATAGTATTCTTAAAGAATAGGAATACATCTGCTTATGAAAATGTCACAAAGCTTTGGGTAGCACTGGGGTTTCATCTGAATTCCGTGATTTAGAATCTGAAATGAGACCAGTCAGCTTGGCTGTACTTTCTTCAGCAATTTTGTTCTGATGTACATCTGGAGTAGGCAGAGAGTTTGAGTTAGCAAGCTTTGGAGTTTTGCCAAGAGGAAGGGAGAAAGAAAAAAAAGAATTATGGGTATATGCAAAAGAGTGATTATAATAGTGAATTATGGCATCTAATTCTGTGAAAGAAATGAAATGAAATGAGGACATAACATGGGTGACGGTGAAAAGCTAATAGAATGAATATACTGGAGTTCTGAGTCAGGTGAAAAAGTAGTTGGAATTTGGGTTCTAGAAAAATAAGATGGAAAGATGGAGTTGGTGTCAAACACAGGGATACCTATAATAAAGAATTTAGATGAGTTGTAGTTATTGCACAAGACCTGAAATACATTAGAATACATAGCTGACATAAGTGGAGAAAAAAAATCACTAGAAGTGGGCAGGTCAAGAAATTAATAAGTAAGAGTATGGAATGTATTATATAGATGATATACATGGAATTAAAATTTTCAGATTGACAAGAATGGGATAATGGTGAAGAAAAAGATCTTGAGCCAGTTGCTATTATCATATATAAATGAAAGTGACCATTAGGGATGAAGATGACTGGAAGAGAAGGTGACAACATGAGAATCAAAACTGGGCTTTTTACAGCAGCTGAAGAAACAATATCTGGAAAAAACAATAAAGAAAGGTGAACTTACCTCACCTCTAGTAATATGGGGGATGCCACCACCCGAGAAGGCTGTAAAAAAGCTAGCTTCCAATTAAGAATAAAAATGAGGGCCCATTTATAGAACATGCAGAGCCATGTGGGAAAGAGGTTCTGGGTAATGAGAGATGCTTACGAGCCTTGGACTTCTTAAGTCTATTGACTGAAGTAAACAGAAATGGGAGACATTGTAGAATTATTCTCTTAAGAAGTTCTATGTTAGTTTTTCACCTTGGGACATTCTCAGGTAATTTGTAGTGGTAAGTTGGAGGCTAGATGGTATTGATGAATATTGACCTTACCAGGAACATGGAGTAGTCTATGTCCCTCTTAAGCTCTGTTAAAGAGGGACTGTTAAGAATAGGGGACAGCCTTGCTAGGAGCATAAAATTTCAAAATTTATAAAATGTAGCATTTATGACTCAAAATTCATCAGATCTCATAGGGCTTTGCAATGACACTGAAGTGCAATAGAAAAATATGTTGAAGATTTGTTAATGAAATTTCCAAGAGGATTCTGCATTGTTAAATCAAAGGTTGCTCTTTTATGGAAAACAGCAGACTTCTGCAGCAAGGCGGTTAAAAAAATTTTCTGTTAACAAAATTCATACTTTTTAACTACTGACTCTGAGGTATAACTAAATATTTAGTGGAGTAGTAAGAAGGAAATAGGTGACCCTAGAGGGGAGTGGAAAGGCAATGAAGAATTCACTGTTCTAGGGGAAAAAAAATTTTTTTATGTATAAAAATCAGTTTCTGCAAAAAACATGCAAGACTAAAATAAAAGAAATTTCATTATTTCAAAACATAATAATATTTGACTTAAGAAAATGTTACAAAAAAAATCTCTGACAGCAATCTACACAAACTACCTCTCTTTGAACTGAATGACAAACTACAAGTCTAAAAACATGTCCAATATTCTGTACCAATCTGCAGAAAGACTATCTAATATTGGATAGATCATTACAGTTGAGGTACGAATATCAGTCAACTGGATTTGTTGCTCTGAGCTTATTATTCAAGAACTGGGATTTTTATTTCCATTACTGTCTTTCTGCCTACAGGTCTGTGTTGCTCAGAACACAAGATGTGCATTACAGAGAAATGCCCAGTTTAGAGAAATAGCATCATCTTCTCTCTAACTCTCTAGGAATAGGATGAAGTTATCAGCAAAACATAGACAGGGTTTAAAATGAAGTCTTACAAGCTTTATTTCTATCATTCACATAAAGAAATCCTATATTTTTTTTTACTAAATAATTTTCCTAAATGTATGTATTCATGCATTCACTCATTTATGATTATTAGTGTCCACTCTGTACCACACACTGTGTGAATAAAATAGACACAATTCATTCAGAGAGATAGCTATAACAAATAGACCTAATGAATAAATACTTGGAAAATATAATTAATATATAGACAAATACGAGGTCCTCACAGAGATTATAATATAATGGGAATATAGTTTAGATTGTAAAGTCAAGAAAGTGAAATTTAAGCTTATCTCCCCACAATTTACTTGTTACTTACAAATAGGAGAAAAGGTGACTTTACAGCGAAGAAATCTCGTAGATATTAAGAATGAACAAAGTTATCACCACCAAATATGGAATAACAGATGTGGTACACTAAAAATATACAATTATTTCTATAGTATTCCTATTAAAAATAACCTAAATTGAATCATTAGGCAATTATTAAAAAAAAAAAAAAGAACTGGCTTAGACTTCTCAGAAATGCCCAAGTTATTAATAACAAAGAAATGTTGAGAGACTTTCAGATGAAAGGAAACTAGAGGAATATAATAACCAAATGTGATTTAAGAATCTGGATTGGATGCTAGATGGAAAGGTAAAGTTGCTATAAAACATAGAGCCAACTGGCAAATTTTGACAGTGGAGTACATATTAAATACAAGTATTTTACTGTCATTAATTTTCCTTAATTTGATAAAGTGCTATAGTTAAAAAATGAATGACCTTATTCTTAAAAGAGACAGATGTTAAAATATTTAGTAGTGAAGGATCAAGGTGTCTATAGCTTACCCTGAAATGGTTTAACATACAGACAGGTAGAGAGAGAGAGAGACACACACACACACACACACAGACAAATAGAGACAGAGAACGATAAAATATATACAAATGATGAAAATATTTACAAATGGTGAATGTAGGTGGAAGTTGAATATGTGTTCATTGTACTATTCTTACAAATTTTCTGTTTTAAATTTTTCTAAAAAAATTAAAAGCAATTTAAACTTATACCAGATGGAGAAAAAAATGGATATTACCTATATGGAGACTATGACAGGCAAAGAGAAAAGGATGTCACAAGGTTCTGAGGCAGGAAAAGAGAAGAAAATTCTCTTAGCTGAACTAAAGAAGGTTTAAGTCTTCCCTGAGTTCAGAGAGTTTCCTCTGCTGGTGTTGAAGAAGCAAGCAACCATACATTTTATAGTTACAAGCAAATGCATTCTGAATATAGGCATGTGAGACTGGAAGAGGATCCTGAGCCTAAGATTAAACTGAGCTAACACACGGACTGCAGTCTTTTGAGAGCCCGAGGGGAGGACTTTGAGAAGACATTCCCAGACTCCTGACTCACAGATATGATGAGATAATGTAACATTATCTTTTCTCTAGAAGACTTCATTATTAGATAAAGTACATAATACATATAAAACATGTGTTAATTGACTGCTTATGTTATTGGTAAGGCTTCCAGTAAAAAGTAGGCTATTAGTAGTTCAGTTTCAGGGAGCCAAAAGTTCCGTGTGTATTTTTGATGGGGCGGGGATGGACTTCCCTAATCCTTGTGTGCTTAAGGGTGTACAGCATACTGTACAAATGACTTAGCACAATCTTGGAAAAGAAAAGTTGGAGGACATTACCTGATTTCAAGACTTACTATAAAGCTTCATTAATCAAGACAATATGATTTTGGTACAAATATGGACAGATCAATGAAACAAAAATAGAGAATCTAGATATAATCGTAAAAATAGTCAACTGATTTTTTCAAAGTCACTTAGGCAAAGTGATGGGGAAAACCAGAATTTTCAAGAGATAATACAAAAAAAAAAAAAAAGAATAAACAAACAGAAAAAAGTCAGCCTCAAAGCTTATTTCACACCATGCATGAAATTTAATTCAAGATGGATGATAGTCCTAATCTTAAAGTTAAATCTATAAGGCCTCTAGCAGAAAACACAAAAGAGTATCTTCATGATCTTATGACAGGAAAAAAATTCTTTTTCACCTTTATTAAGTTTCTTATTTTAATTCTAGTATAGTTAGTATATAGTGTTATATTAGTTTCAGGTATACAATATAGTAATCTAACAATCCTATACAGTACTCAGTGCTCATCATGATATGTGTACTCTTAGTCCCCTTCACCAATCTCCCTACCTATTGCCCCTCTGGTAACCATCACTTTGTTCTCTTTAGTTAAGACTGTTTCTTAGCTTGTTTCTCTCTCTTTTTTTTCTTTGTTTATTTGCTTTGTTTTTGAAATTCTACATGTGAATGAAATCATATGGTATTTGTCTTTCTTTGATATCTTTCACTTAGCATTATACATTCTAGATCCATCTATGTTCCTGCAAATGACAAGATTTCATTTTTTATGGCTGAATAATATTCCATTCTGTGTATATATCATATCTTCTTCATCCTTCATGTATTGGTGGACATTTGAGTTGATTCCATAATTTCCCTGTTGTAAATAATGCTGCAGTAAACACAAAGGTACATATATCCCTCTGAATTATTTGTGGTTTTTTGGAAAATACCCAAAAATACAATTATTGGATAGTCGGGTAGTACTATTTTTAACTTTTTGAAGAAACGTCATACTGTTTTCCACAGTGGCTGCACCACTTTGTATTCCCACCACAGTGCATGAGGGTTTCTTTCTTTCCACATCCTTGCCAACACTTGTTGTTTCTTGTGTTTTGGTTTTAGGCATTCTGACTAGTATGAGATGATATCTCACTGCAGTTTTGATTTATGTTTCCCTGAAAATGAGGATGTTGAACATTTTTTCATGTATCTGTTGCCCATCTGTAGGTCTTTGAAAAAATGTCTGTTCATGACTTCTGCCTACTTTCAACCAGATCATTTGGTTTTTTGATGGTGATTTGTATTAGTTCTTTTTTTTTTTAAGATTTTATTTGTTCATTTGACAGAGAGAGAGAGAGAGATCACAAGTAGGCAGAGAGGCAGGCAGAGAGAGGGGGGAAGCAGGCTCCCTGCCAAGCAGAGAGCCCGATGCAGGGCTCGATCCCAGGACCCTGAGATCATGACCTGAGCCGAAGGCAGAGGCTTAACCCACTGAGCCACCCAGGCACCCCTGTATCAGTTTTTTATATAGATATTTGATACTAAGCCTTTATCAGACATGTCATATGCAAACTTCTCCCATTCAGCAGGTTGCCTTTTAGTTTTGTTGATTGTTTCCTTTGTTGTGCATAGGCTTTTGATGTTGATGTAATTCCAATAGCTATTTTTTTTAAAGATTTTATTTATTTATTTGACAGACAGAGATCACAAGCATGCAGAAAGGCAGACAGAGAGAGAGGAAGGGAAGCAGGCTTCCCACTGAGCAGAGAGCCTGGGGCTCGATCCCAGGACCCTGGGATCATGACCTCAGCCGAAGGCAGAGGCTTTAACCCACTGAGCCACCCAGGCGCCCCCCCATAGCTATTTTTGCTTTTATTTCCCTTGCCTCAGGAGACATATCCAGAGAAATGATGCTATAACCAGTATCAGAGAAATTACTTACTGTCTGTGCTTGCTTTGAGGATTTTTTAATTTCAGGACTCATATTTAGGTCTTTCATCCATTTTGAGTTTATTTTCATGTATGGTGTAAGAAAGTGGTCCAGTTTCATTCTTTTGCACGTTGCTGGCCAGTTTGGCACAATTTGTTGAAGAGACTTTTTTCCCATTGGATATTCTTTCCTCCTTTTTGAAGATTAATTGACCACATAGTTGTGGCTTTATTTCTGGGCTCACTGGGCTTTTTTTTTTCAAGATTGTTCTGGAGTCGGAGTTTTTTGTGGTTCCATACACATTTTAGAATTATTTGTTGTAGCTCTGTGAAAAATGGTATTGATATTTTGATAGCGATTGCATTAAATGTGTAGATTGCTTTGGGTATTAATGGACATTTTAACAATGTTTTTCTCCAAATCCATGAGCATGGAATGTCTTTCCATTTCTTTGTGTCATCTTCAATTTCTTTCATCAATGTCTTATAGTTTTCAGAGTACAGGTCTTCCACCTCTTTGGTTAAGTTTATTCCAAGGTATTTTATTTTTGGTGCAACTATAAATGGGATTGATTCCTCAATTTCTCTTTCGGCTGCTTCATTATTAGTGTATACAAATTCAACAGATTTCTGTACTTTGATTGTATATTCTGCAAATTTACTGAATTCATTTATCAGATCTAGTAGTTTTTTTAATTGAGTCTTTCGGGTTTTCTTTATATACTATCATGTCCTCTCCAAAGAGTGAAAGTTATACGTTTTTACCAACTTGGATCAGTTTTATTTCTTTCTGTTGTCTGAGTGCTGTGGCTAAGACCTCCTGTACTATGTTGAATAACAGTGGTGAGAGTGGACATCCTTGACTTATTCCTGACCATAGAGGAAAAGCTCTTGGTTTTTCCCCATTAAGGATGATGTTCACTTTGGGTGTTTTATATTAGGCCTTTATTATGTTGAGGTATGTTTCCTCTAAGCCTATTTTGTTTAGGGTTTTCATCATGAGTGATGCTGTATTTTGTTTGTAATTTTTATACATTTGTTCATCAGAGATATTGGCCTATAGTTCTGGGGTGTGTGTGTGTGTGTGTGTGTGTGTGTGTGTGTGTGTGTGTTATCTTTATCTGGCTTTGGTATCAGGGTAATACCTGCCTCATAGAATGAATCTGGAATTTTTCCTTCTTCTATTTTTTTTGGAATAGTTCAAGAAGACATATTAACTCTTCTTTAAATGTTTGGTAAAATTTGCCTGTGGAGCCATCTGGATCTTGCACTTTTGTTTTTTGGGGAGTTTTCTGGATACTGTTTCAATTGCTGATAATCAGTCTGGGCAAATTTTCCATTTCTTCTTGATTCAGTTTTGAGAGGTTATGTGTTTCTAGGAATTTATCTATTTCCTCTAGGTTATACAGTTTGTTGGAATATAATTTTTCATAATCTCTTATAATTGTTTGTATTTTTATGGGGTTGGTTGTTATTTCTCCTCTTTCATTTTTTTTTCCTATTTTTTTTAAAGAAAGTCAGACTACCACATGCAGTACCTTATTTGGATATGTCTGGAGTCTTGGAAGCCTGACTTCCCTACATTCTCTTACAAATGGACCTTGAGAGTTTGTCTGGAGGTTTTAGCAGAGGAACATAGCTTACTAGTATACCCTAAACCAAACAATCCTTGTCTATCAGGGGAGTTTGTCTTCTTCCCCCAAGCGTGCAACTTTGGGAGGAACACACATGGAGTGGCGGGGGAGGAAGGAGTCTCCTTCCTTGCCAGTCAGATCAGCCAAATCAACCCTGATTATCAATGGGGTGACATGTAATTTTGTCTAACTCTGTGTCAGTTTCTGTGTGTTAGGCAAGTGGGCTACATCTCCTACTCTTGAAGGTAAGGGCTTTTTGAAGAAGAGGTCCTATAGTGTCCTGCAGTGCTGTGTCTCCTATTCCCCAGGACCTGGTACTTCAGAGGTGTCTCCTATGTGTGTTGCAAGTGCCCCGTTATTGAGTCCTGACCACTTTTTCCTGCAACAAGTTGTCTTCAGAGGCGCTCTTTGCTTGTTGTGAGTAGTGTTTGGTCCCTGGCCAGGTCAGATGCTTTTTACAAGGTGTGCACTTGTCTGGTTGCAAAATGAGACTGCTGCCATCATTGCTGCCACTGGAACTTAGGGCCTCAAAATGTGTGGCTTGGGAGAGGGGGTATTGGTGGGGTTTGCACAGGTCTTCTGTGGGAGGGGGCCCATAGCACCAGGAGTTAAGCAAGTGTGACTGGGCAGGTGGATCTGCCAAAGTGGGATAGAGGTGGCACTTGGTATAAGCAAGATAGATAGTGAGTGCTGATGCCAGGCTTGTTCCCTGTGTGTTTATTCTGGGGAGTCAGGGAGGGAAATAGTGCTGCCAGCTCCTTTATTCCTCCCTCCTTTATTCCTCCTCCCCATGATCCCTGTGTCTTCAGGCCACATTCTGAGATGAGTAAGTAACTCTTCCTCCTGTCTTCCTCTGGTGTTTTTCAAACTGCTGCTTCCAAGCTGTATCTCCCTTGGCTGTTTGTTGTGCTATCCCTATAAGGATGGGGACTCCACTTTCTAACACCCTCAGGGCTCTTCCAGAGCCAAGTATGATTTTTAAAATTCCAGTCTTTAAATCCTTTAAATCCTGTTCTTTAAATAAGAACTCAAAATATTTGGCCTCTCTAGCTTCCAAAGCCAAATGTTATGGGAATCTATCTGCCTTGTTTAGGTTCCCCAGTGTAAGAGTGAAATAGTTTTTCCCTCTTCTCCCCCCACCCATAGCCCTCCCCGCCATGGACAACCACAGTCTGTTTTCCTTCCAAACCTCATATTCACCCCTCCTACCTTCTTCAGTGTGGCCTCTCCTCTGTCTTTAGTTGTGGAGTTTGTTCTGTCAGTCTTTGGGTCATTTTCTGAGTTATTTATGCTGATGTGAGTGTTATCTATTTGTATCCATGGGACGAGGTGAGCTTTGGGTCCTCCTATTCTGCCATCTTCCCCTGCCAACCACAAAGAAAGGATTTCTTAGATAGGATATAAAATGTGCTGAACATAAAAAGTTAATAAATTGGACTTAATTAAATGAAATCTGTTTATTGAAAGACTCCATTAAGAGGATTAAAAAGGCAAATTGTGGCCTAAGAGAATACATCTAACCAATACATAAATAATAATAAGCAATAATAAAAAGACAACCCAATTTATAAACTGGGCAAATTGACATACACATCCCCAGAAAAGGTATTTGAATGGCCAAAAATCTTCTGAAAAGGTATTCAACATCATTAGTCATCAAGGAAATTTAATCACACCAGTTAGAAGGCCAAAATTATGAAGACCGATAACAATAAACATTGGCAAGGATCTAGAGCAATAATATGAAGCATAATAAATATTCACTATAGAATTATTTTAAATAGTGACTTAACTTTAAATATTTACTTAAAAATGGTTTTAAAAATCTAGCTGTTATATAAAATGAGGTGCATATAAAACTTGCATGGGTGGAATCCTTTAGGTCTGATCCTGAAAACATATTGATCACTTACTTTCTCCACAGTGCCTTCTGCACAGGTTAGTGTAGAAAACAAAACATTTTAGGTAAGATTTGGAAAGCATAAATGAAGCAGCAGCCATGTTATTTTTACACTCAGGGGTTGATGCTAAGTACCAGGAGTTATGACAGCTCATACATGCTGTGCTTTATCCACTGGCTCAGCCTGGTGGTTTAGTACAGTAACCAGCTGATTTTGTCAAATCTCATCATCTGACTTTTGAGCCAGGTGTGCATCTAGCTTTTTGATGAAAGGCACCAGGTTCTCTGGTAGGTCACCCCCAACCCTGTAGTTAAAAGCTTGGATTTCAGTCCAACCTCATGGGTTTCTTCTTATACTTGCAGACTTCTGTTTATTCTTGATTATTTCCCTCCACCTATTTCTCATTCATCTTTCCTTCTCAACTTCCTGCCCTGTTTTAGGCCACAGAACCAGAAACACCCACAATGGCATCAAAGAAACTGGTCAGCTTCCAAAGTTCTGTAGGGTCAAACTCCCACAGGAAATCACTTATTATATATCAGCCCTATGGTTTTGCTTCCCTGAATGAATCTTTTTTTTTTTTAATGTTACAGTTTTCTTTATTTTTTTAATTTAAATTCAATTAGCCAACATATAGTACACCATTAGTTTCAGATGTAGTGTTCAATAATTTATCAGTTGTGTATAACACTCAGTGCTCATCACATCACATGCCCTCCTTAATGCCCATCACCCAATTACCCCATCCCCTCACCCATCTCCCCTCCAGCAACTGTCAGTTTGTTTCCTTTAGTTAATAGTCTCTCATGGTTTTTCTCCCTCTCTGATGACTTCCCATTCAGTTTTCCTCCCTTCCCTGATGATCCTCTGCACTGTTTCTTATATTGCATATATGAGTGAAACCATATGATAATTGTCTTTCTCTGACTTATTTTGCTCAGCATAACACCCTCCAGTTCCATCGACATTGATGTAAATGGTAAGTATTCATCCTTTCTGATGGTTGAGTAATATTCCATTGTGTGTGTTTATGTGTGTGTGTGTATTTATATATATATATGTATATATATATATATATATATATATATATATATATATATATATATATCACATCTCCTTTATCCATTCATCTGGATTGAATCTGGACAATTACATTCACCTCTCCTATGACCCAACAATTCCACTCCCAGATATTTGCTCAAGAAAAAAAAAAAAATATATATATATATATCTCCCAAAATAGCCTTGTAAAGATGTTTCAACATCTTTTTACATAAAAACCAAAAAACTGTAAATAAACTAAATGTTCACCAATATGAAAATAAGTAAATAAAGTACTTACACATGCAACAACATGGATGGATCTCAAACACTTTCCAAATACAGGCAAAAACTAACTTATCTCAACAGAAGTCAAAATATCTCCATCCCTAGGTGGCACTGGAAGTGAACACAAGGGAACTTTCTGGGTTATGGAAATGTTTTATATCTTCATTTGAGTGTCAGTTTTACAGGGATTCATTGGTCAAAACTCA
Organism: Enhydra lutris kenyoni; assembly: GCF_002288905.1. Classification (NCBI taxonomy): domain Eukaryota; kingdom Metazoa; phylum Chordata; class Mammalia; order Carnivora; family Mustelidae; genus Enhydra; species Enhydra lutris. The sequence continues at coordinate 26,412,857 of NW_019154111.1, forward strand.
CTGAATATATATTGATCAGTTCATTTTACTGAATGTGTATTTTATCTCAGTAAAAAGTATTAATGAAAATAACAGAGTATCATATATTTTATAATATAGGCATATAAAATTACTAAGAAAATATGATCAAAGGAGAAATTAATTCTGCTTGAGGAGATTAGGGAAAAGTTGGCACCTGTGCTCCTACTTTAAGAATAAATAGGCAAGGGGCACCTGGGTGGCTCAGTGGGTTGAGCCTCTGCCTTCAGCTCAGGTCATGATCTCAGGGTCCTGGGGCTGAGCCCTGCATCGGGATCTCTGCTTGGTGATTAGCCTGCTTCCCCCTCTCTTTCTGCCTGCCTTTCTATCTACTTGTGATCTCTCTCTCTCTCTCTCTGTCAAATAAATAAATAAAATCTTAAAAAAAAAAAAGAATAAATTGGCAATGTCCTAGCAAGCAAAGTTGAGAAGGAAAAGAGGGGGATCAGCATGAGGAAAGGCTGAGTGGTATGCAAGTACATGGGAGAGTAGGACTGGAGAAAGTGTAGCTAGAAAGTTAGGGAGAAGCAAGTTATAAAGGGAAGTTTACATTATGCTAATAGATTAGAAATGGCTTTTAAGTAAAGCAATATATGAAGAAAATTAATCATTATTTTAGAAAGATAAGCCTATCAGTATCCAATGTACTTGGGTTATTATATAGAAGAAGCACTGAGACCAATTAGGAGATGAGTATAATAATTCAGCAACAGGTAATAATATTCTGGATGGTGTCAATGATTGTTAAAAAAAAAAAAGGATATCTATCAGAGATATTTCAGATATTCAACTATTATGACTGTCCTCATGACTTGAAGATAAAGAGTCAAACAACTTCCATGATAATGGGTTGGGCAACAAGCTTCTGGCATTAACCAGATGGTGGTAGAAAAGGAGGCAGATTTTTAGGGATGGAAACTAGTTCGGCATTAGATGTGATAATTCCAAGGGGCCTATAAAGGAGTTCTAAGTGGAATTATTCAATGGGCAATTAAAACTGCCCCTTGTTGAATATAATGCAGAGTAGAGCTATAGATTCATTTGGATACATTTTCCCATGTTAATCTTTAACAAAAGGAGGAAGTAAATAACGTGACCCACAATTGCAACTGGCACCTGCTTTGGCACAAAGTATGGAGATTTCGGGTTCTGGGCAGAGAAATATTGAAATAGGTGGCTATCAGGTGCTGAACATGATAGGAACACAGAATATCCATACAGCAGAGAAAAGAAAAAGAAAAAAAAAAATAAGCCTGCATGAAATGAAAGGATTAAATGATTAGAAATTTTAGTTCCAGTAGGGAGAAGATCTTTAATGGAGGGATAAATGTTTGTCTGAATAAAAGAATACTTGTTACACTTATCTAAAGTAAGATAACACACAAAGATTGAGTTGATGTTACAGTTTATGACTAATAAAGAGCTTGTAATACAAACAAAAAGGCAATAAATACACAGACTGGTAAATCCTATAGTAGGACTAATTTGTGGATATTATGTGAGCATGCAGGAAGTCCACCTAACCTACTCTCTTATGAGTCATTTTTCTCATTATCATGCTTAGCTAAGTCCAAATAGTAAGTGTCTAACATATAAATCAGAATGTAAAATCAGTTTATTAAGTCCCACCACACAGAATACATCAATTCTATAAAATAAAGTAAGGCTAGTTCTAAATTTTCACAATCCAGGACTTTGTGTACAACTCAAAAATTTTGGTTACAAAACTCCTATATATTAAGGTAATTAAAAAATACTTCATCTTTAATATATAGCTAACATGCCCTTTGATTTATGGTCCCTTCTTGTTAACAGATTAATGACAAGGGCATATGAGCATACAATTTACTGATTTAGACTATAAATATATTTCTCATGAGCATTAAAATGCACCTTCTCTAAAAGTTAACTTTCTATTATAAAACAAAAATATTCTAAACTATTGCCTGATTCAGTGATTGATTTTAGTTCTCAGATAATTTTTTTAAAGAGAAGTCCTTTATCTCTGTTTTCTCCTCACTCTAAAGCTTAACTGAATACTGAAGATTTACTAATCACATCAAGAGTACACAAATCAACTAAGATGCTATGGGCACAACACCCTATGTTTGAGATTTAACTGAAGTTCTAATGAGCAGAGATGGATTTATTCTCATGCAATCATTGACCAGTTTTTGGTGGCAATTTCACTAGAACAGTTAAGTAATTTTAAAAAAATTATCAAATACCAGTTTTAATATTGACTTCAACCATTTGTCTATCATTTATGATACTGTAACATATAATAAGAAACCATATTTCATTTTTGTCCCCTCTCCAGTGCAGGTCTCTAAAACCCTTGGAATTTACTAAATGATTATAGTGAAAAAGTTGTCTTGATCTTCATATTAAACCCCTTTCTTTTTTCTCTTTTATAAAGATTTTATCTATTTATTTGACAGATAGAGAGAGAAAGCACAAGCAGGGGGATTGGGAAGAAGGAGAAGCAGACTCTCCGCTGAGCAGAGAGCCCAATGAGGGGCTTGATCCCTGGACCTGGATCATGACCTGAGCCAAAGGCAGACGTTTAATCAATTGAGCCACCCAGATGCCCTAATAAACCCCTTTCAACTTCAGTTTATGTTAATGAAGTAACTCTTAAAGTTAGAAAAGCACCTGAGGATAGAGGCTGGTTGCCAGGGCAATTAACCATGTGATTGGAGGGTTGGAACTTTCAGTTTGACCCCACTGAACTCCAGGGTGGGGTAAGAGGCTGGAGATTGCATCCACCAACATGACCAATGATTTAATCAATCCTGCCTATGTAATGAAGTTTCCATAAAAACCCAAAAGGGCTGGATTCAGAGAGATTACAGGTTGGTGAACATATGGAGGTGCTGGAAAGTGGAATACCTAGAGACAGTATGAAAGCTCCACATGCTTTCCCCATACTTTGTCCTATGCATCTCTTCCATCAAGTTGTTCCTGAGTTGTATATATTATAATAAACTGATAATATAGTAAATAAAATTTCTCCCTGAATTCTGTGAACCACTATAACAAGTTAATTGAAGCCAAGGAGGGGATTGTTGGAATCTTCAATCTATAGCCATCCAACTAGAAGCATGAGTTATAACTTAGACTTGCAACTGACTTCTGAAATTTGGTGGGGCAGCAGTTGTATAGGATTGTGCTCTTAAACTGTGGGATCTGACAATATCTCCAGGTAGATAGTGTCAGAACTGAGTTGAATTGTGTGTCAGACAATTAATTATTTGGTGGTTTGGAAAACAACACATATTGTAATTAAGAGCAGAATTATAGCATTATATATTCACATACAGATTTTTATACCCCTGGACCTACCACACTTAGTTTTGTCAAGATTTTTTTATGACAATATTTATTTACATATAAGACTATAACATTCACCAGAAGAATCTGTTTACTTTACTGGGGAATGATTCTTGGTACTTGGTAGAATGCCTGGCACATACTAAACATTCAGTAACTGTTGATTAAATGATTTATATTTAAGAAAAAATGGAAATATATCATTACTAACAATAATCATTGAAAAAATCTCATCCTCATACACTGAATTGTTTCACAAATGGCTGATCTATCAGTACAAACAAAACATAGGACAAATTATTAGGACAAATTACATAAATTATGTAAGAAGCTGAACATGAATGACTACTCTTCTTGGATAAAATGTTTAAAATAATAATCCATAAGAGAACATAAATTATGTAAGAAGCTGAACATGAATGACTACTCTTCTTGGATAAAATGTTTAAAATAATAATCCATAAGAGACTCTTAATCTTGGGAAATAAATTTCGGGTTGTTGGTGGGGGAGAGGGGGCTGGGGTGGATGGGTTATGGACATTAGGGAGGGTATGTGTCGTGGTGAGTGAGTGTTATGTAAGACTGATGAATCACAGACCTGTACCCCTGAAACAAATAATACATTATATGTTAATTAATTGAATTTAAATAAAAATAAATGTAAAAAATGAAAGATCAGAAAAATAAAATAGATGACCCCAAGAACTGGGTTAACAGGTGCCACAGTTCTTGGTGTTTTATTTTGGGAAGTTTTCCAGGCTTGTTGCCTCCTACAGCTTCAAACCTACCTGGTGGCTCTCCTCAGTGTCATCTCTCCTCAGAAATGTGTCTCATTTCAATTCATAGCCCGATGATTTTTCAAGCTTTCTTCTACATTTACAACCCAAATTCATAAGGGTGACCTATATGTTATCCAGTACCCCTTTAGAATAATACTTCCAGACCTGGGTGCTATAATAGAGGACATGTCATATATTTGAGATTCTGCTTGTAGGTGGCCCATGGTAATTCTCAAATAATGATTATTAGGGAAAGGGGGCCAGATGGCACCAGGAAAGACATGTATATGACAAAGACGGTAAGCAAAAAAATGAGTAGTTAAGAGAGAAAATCAATTTAATATACACTATAAACAGCAAGGACAATGGAAGGTGCCATGAAAAGAACAGTCATAATCACCATAGATTTGTCAAGGCCTTAGAGGCCAAACCATCTTATCTATTCTGTCATTTGAGTAAAACAAATTAGCTCTATCTCTGTAACTCTTAAAAGTCTGACTCAAGTTTGATTAATTTTACTAAATTTCTGACCAAAATGGCAGGATGTTTCCAGACTCTTAAGGACATAACCTAAAAGAACAAAAGACTAAAAATAACATAGAAAACCCAAAAATCATAAAACAACCATAACCCAATAATACAATAATAATGATCCAGCATCCTTAACTAAATGATATGCTGAGACCATCTAAAACCTCTGAGGTGAGAAATGCAAGTATGATTAAAGCTCACATACAGAGAATGTCAATAAAGAAAAATACTGTGAACAAATTCCCTGGAAATAGCTCAAGGAAGGAGCAGGAAGGAGAAAAAAAGAATTCAAATAAAATTAGTAAAATTAGTAGTGTTTTACTACTAATGCAAAGAGTAAAAAGGAAAGACATCAGGAAACTTGTAGGGATGGATATGTTTAATATCTTGATTACAGTGATAATCTGAGAAATCACCAGATTATACACTTTAAATATAGACAAATTTTGGTTTGTAATTGTAATTATACCTTAATAAAACTGTTAAAATTAATACATTTGTATCTTCTTCTATCTCAGAGGCTTTTGCTTGTGAAACATTTGCTTGTGAAACAGACAGCATAAATTCCCTGTCTCCTCTGCAAAGCAAGCCAATACTTTAAAAATGCTGTAATTCTAATGAGATAAAAATCTATGCCTTTTGGAATGAGAGCTCTCATGTTGGCTGTAGCACTGATAGCCTGAAAAGTTACAGAGTTGCAAGAAAATATCCTTTCCATAAACAACCTTCAAAAGTTATGCAAAAAAAAAAAAAAAAAATAGAAATGTGGTTCGCGAAGTTACCTAAGAAAAATGTATTTAAAGGTAATATCACAAGTAACATTTCAGATGACAATTATGGAGTTTTAATTAGTCTGCTAGACTCCAAAATTCCCTGCAGGTAAAATGCAATAGCAACAGATGGCACACAATTTGGAAATCACAGTAGCAAGCCGAGCATCTTAAAATGCAGATATATACCTAGAAAACATTTCAACAAAGTGCTTATATGAAAGCACTCTGAGCCAATGCACATATTTAAAATAGGTTATTTTTCACCAATAAAGTAACTTTAATGTGGATTTCTCCAAGATAAGCCTCCATCAATATTCTTTCTGATTCTTCAGAAAAAAAAAGTATCTTTGTAGATTTGGTATCTTTCATGATGGTATTTCTTGATGTGGAAATTTTCTTTTTCTTGGTTTATCAATTAATCAGAAACATTAAAATTCCTAAGCTAGACCTACTTGCAAATTACTTGCAAATTGATCACTGACCCACTGAGTAATTAAATTGCCTGACTTTTTTAAGATGACATCTGAGATAATTATATTGAAGCCCACTGATTTGGTTGATTCATTCATTCACTCAACATTTTCCTACAACACTGTTGAGTATTCAATAGATATCAAATACTAGAACAGACAATGTAGATTTAAAGACAAATAAGACCCAGAAAGGTCCTTTGGCAAAGAAATCTGCTATCTATTGTGAAGTTAGAAACTAAATAGAAAATATTATGTGATAAGCACTGTGACAGAATTCCTGCACGTAGTATTGGGTAAACACAGCTATATACACCTATCCATGGACTGGGTTGAACTCAGCAAGGTTTTTCCAATAAGTCATTGTTAGAATTAATGAGGCAAGGAAGGAGTGTTGGGGATACAGAACATGCAAAGCCAGGAATTAAATGAGCACTTTTTCTCTCTTTACAATGAAATTTGACGGACCTTATATAAATATGTTTTTCTATATTGCTTACAGATAAGCCAGTGAATAAGTTGGGCTAAACTGAAAGTAGTTGAGACATCCATTCAGACCACTTCGTCAAAACAAATAAACATTAATTTATCATGTGTTTCTAACCTTAATGGGGTAAGTGCCAAAATCAAGGTAATATTATAATCTAATGTGCCCATATCTAGGTTCATTTTTTTATAGATGATCTATACTTCCATACAAGTCCATTCATCATATATATATATATATATATACATATATATATATACACACACACATATACATATGTATACATATGCGTATATATACATATGTATATGTATATATACACAAACACATATCCAGATATAGATATATGATATAAAATATAAGATATATATATATATATGCATATATATATCTTCAATGCCCAATATAATAAACATTTATCCTAACTTAAATAGTAATTAAGCTAAAATAATATTAGACTTCCTAAAATTAGCTCAGCTCCTTAGGTGGTTTTCTCTCCTTACCTCTCCTAAGTTGGTATCCGAGTATGAACAGAGGAATGCATGGTTCATGAGATCACTAAAGAGTGAATTATTTGGGTTCTTTTTGCATGGTATTCTCTGGCATTCTGTGTGATGTTCAAATATGATCTCTGAGCTCAAGATCTGTATATCTAGGTACTTACTTGACATTTTATATGACTATCTAATAGGTATCACAAACTAAAATGTCCAAAACAGAAAATAAGTTTTATTCCTTTATGAATCCTCCTTATTCATATAAATGGTCTCATCATCACCCAGTTTCTCAAGCCAAATCTCAGGAGTCATTCCCTTTCCCTCCCACATCTTATCATCAGAAGAGCCTATCAGCTCATCTAAAAATGTACATGAATTTATCCTTTTCCTTCCATCATCCTTGCCATTATTCGGGTCCAAGCCTCATCATCTCCTGATGAGATCTGTATCATTTCAACTTCGTTCTTTTCTTGGTAGCCAGACTGATCTTGGAAAATGCCACTCAGACTCTCAATCTCCTTCAAACCCATTGGTTGTTCCCATTGCATGTAGAATAAAATCTTGTCTAATAACATCAAAACTGAGGTTACCTTGTACTATAGGCTATGCACAATCCAGCTCCTGCTACTTCTTCAATGTCATCACTCTCTCTCCCAACCATAATGGTCTCTTTTCTGCTCCCAGAGTAAGACAAACTTTTAATGTGCCCTAGAGCCTTTGTAATTCACTGCTCTGTGTGTGCCTAGGTTCTTAGCAAACAAACATGTCACATCACCAGAGACACTTCTGATCACACTGTCAAGAGTTCTCTCCTTTGTATCACTTCACCTTCTTTGTATTGCACTATTTTTCACAAATTATAATTATATCATTAAGTAATTAATGTGTTTATTTTACTAGTTTATTGTCTCTCTTCTCTTTTGTTGTATGCTCCATAAGGCAAGGACCTTAAATTACCATCATATCTCTGTCACTTAATTTACTGAGCAGAATAGATGAATGATTCACTAGATGTAGTAGTTCGATGTACATTTAGTTATGCTTAAAATTTTGTCAAATTGGGGTGCCTGGGTGGCTCAGTGGGTTAAAGCCTCTGCCTTCAGCTTGGGTCATGTTCCCAGAGTCCTGGGATCAAGCCCCATATCAGGCTTTCTGTTCAGCAGGGAACCTGCTTCCCCCTCTCTCTCTGCCTGCCTCTCTGCCTACTTGTGATCTCGTCTGTCAAATAAATAAATAAAATCTTTAAAAAAATTTTGTCAAATTGTACAATGTCTTTCACAGTTGGCATAATATGGCTTTAGTCATCTTAAACTACACTTGCTACTACTAATACTTCTACTTTTGTTATCACTACTACTACTGTTCCCTTTTAAACATTCCATAATAAAACAACTGATCTAACATATTTAGAAACAACAGCCAAGTGCTTCAACTGCGGAGAAGTGGTAAAAATTACTGGAGTGTTGTCCATATCTGCTACTATTACTTTAGGACTTTGCCAGGAGCATTTTAGAAGCTAGCGATGATGATTGCCTTGAAGATTCGGTCATTCGGAAAGTTGAGGATAACCTACATTCACTTGGAAGAAATATATAGCTTCTGTACATAAATTGGGAACTTCTTTGGAGTGTGTACTTTGTCTGTAACCATGCAGATCTAAGTTTTATGCCCAAGGATCTGATAAAACAGATAATCCAGATTCTTATGCATTTCTATGGTTCCGGGCCATGAAGCATGATATTGCATGAGACCAGTATCACCCAGAATTATCACTAGTCCCGAGGTCTGGAAAGACCTAATGGAATTTAATTTTTTTTGCTGGGAGCATTATTGGCTTAAGCATATGGCATTCATTTGTAAGTGTATCTCTGAAAACCTAGAAATAGCTGTTTTGACATTAACTTTTTCCTCCTGTTTTATATCATTGTGAATATTGTGAATATCTGCCGAAATTACTCAAAATTATACCCACGGTGGATGAAACTTTACATGGGACTTTTCAAACATGTGGGCTTTTCTCAAATTGATGCACAGAAAGAAAATTCAAGAGAGTCTTTCTCCCAGGAAGATTTCCTAGAAAATCATTTTAAATTAACCAAAGGAACACTTGTATTCTCTCTTACTAAAAAAGTCTTCAGAATTAATCTTCACACTTTTCACCTTTACACCTTTTGCTGAAACTTTGTTCAAGCCTGGTAAATATGTTAAATAGCTCAAACTGTGTGATACTAGCTTGGAAACCTATATCCATCCACCTTAGCTCCTATATTTGCTATGTGATATGTGTTTTTAAAACTTGTTAATAAGGCTCTGTTTTTCCCACTAAAGTAAGAATACTAGTAATTTCTATGGTATAGGATTCTCCAGGATTAAATGAGGTAAAGCAGTAAAATACTTAACCAGGGCCTTGGCACTGTTGCCCAATATATGGTAATTACTACCAGTAGCTACATTGATGACTACTTCTTTATCTAGCTAATTCTTTGTGTATAACATATTTATTTGGCTGTAAATTAATTGTATATTTATATAGAAAGTTTGTTGTGTTTTTTTTAAATCATTTAAATTCAATTTAATTAACATATACTGTATTATGAGTTTCAGGGGTAGAATTTAGTGATTCATATTTGAGTATAACACCCAGTGCTTATTATATGAAGTGCCCTCCTTAAGCCCATCACCCAATAACCCCTTTCCCCTACCCACCTCCCATCCAGAAACCCTGTTTGTTTCCTATATTAAGAGTCTCTTATGATTTGCCTCGCTCTCGTTTTAGTCTTATTTTATTTTTCCTTTCCTTTCCCTATGTTCATGTTTTGTTGCTTAAATGCCATGACTATTATTTTACTCACTTTCTTCTATTTTTCTTAATTATTTTACACTTAACCTCTTAACAGGTAAAATATAACTATATGGGAATTGTATATTTAGAATGTCTTTATTATGCTGGGCCAAATTTTTAAGACAACTTTTAGTACCACTTCATTGGGTACAGTTGTGTAACAGGGACCATTCTTCCTTTTTGCTCATGTTTTGGTCCTATAAAGTACCTCTGCCTATAGTAAGAATGAACTTTTTGTTCCTTCTTCCCACTTAAAGAAGTATTACAGAGACTTTTTTCAACCCTATATGCAATCCCTTATTAACTCCCCACCAAGGGAGGACTGGTGATGTAACTGGTTGGAGCCTGAGGTAGTCATTGTGCTTTCCAAATGATAGTGTTACTGTATCTTGAAAGGCAACCACATGGGTGCCTCTCTTTCCCTTCACCTCAGTCTGCCAAGAGGATTTAGACCTTCTTTTGTCATACCATTTATCTTGCTTTTTTATTCCTCTTTTGGGAAGCAGACATAAAAGTGTTTCTTACTGAGGCAAAGAGGCCCATACAGGACCTCTCTGTTGTGACGTCTCTCCCTGTGGATATGTGGGTACTTCCAACTCCATGTGGCTGATTGGGCAAGGAGATTTAGATTCTGCCTGAAAGACCCAGGTCCTCTAAATCCAGGAAGTGGTGAGTAGGAAGATTTTTGGTCTAGCTTATCAGAGAAGCCCAGCTTTCAGAAAGTTCTAGCTTGCCTAGGAATTAAGAAATGTATTTGGCTATTGTTTCTTGTGTGGCATAACTTCAAAGGATACCCACAAAACAGAAAAAGTAAACAAAAGCTTTAAGTCATCTTTAATCTCTAGTGTTATGCTTCTTTTGCAACAATTCCAAGAATGGTTTCATACATGCCACACAAAGAAAGGACAGTTCATTTGTATTCACAGATTTTCACTAAATATTTAGATTTTTCACTATTAATTTTTCTCCTTCAATTCCACCTAGAAAAGGTTTTCAGAGTGCAAAATTTTGTTTTTTTTTTTTTTAAAAAAAAGGCTTCTAACTGAAATAAACACTAGTTCTAAATATAACTTTTATGCTCCACAGAAAAAGGCAGCCATAATCTCAAGAACCCAGCCATGTTACCTGACCATTATTTAATGTCACAGGGACTTGTAGGCTCTATTTATATAAATTGGCAGACACTGAAATAGTTTCAAATATATTTCTAAAACCCTACATCATGCTGCGCTTGTGTGCTATAACTTCACAATCCCATGAGGAAAAAGAAAATCGATTTTAATTTCAAAATTAAACTTAGAAGAAAACAACAAACTAAGTACAATAACAAAAATGTTTTGAGTTGACGTTCCCAGAGCTGTTAGTGACATGCTACTATAAAAGCTTTTTTAAAAAAGATTTTATTTATTTATTTGAAAAAGAGAGAGGGATAGCGCATGAGTGGGGATAGGGGGCAGAGGAAGAGGGAGAAGCAGACTTCACGCTGAGCAGGAAGGCTGATCCTAGGACTGAGATCATGACCTAAGCCAAAGGCAGACCCTTCACTGACTGAGCCACCCAGGTGTCTCCCAAAAGAGTATTTTTAATATGAATTGTTTGAGAACAAATTACCATTTCAGTGAAATCTAATGATGAAGTGTTTAAGAGAAAGGCACAGTCTCTGGAGTGAAACAGAACTGGGTTTGAGTCCTTAGCTGGGTTAACTCAAATTTTTATAGGCCCAAGTTTCCAGCTGAGTAGAAAAGGTGTAAAAATTCCTTTCCCATAGGGTCATGGTAAGTATCAGTGATAAAGTTGTCAAGCACATAGGACAGTGCCTGGCATCAAAGCAACAGCTGAAAAATGGCAGTGATCCATTAGATTAGGTGCCTGGATAGTCAATAGTAATCTATAAACTCAAAATAAAAGTGGGACAGTACATGAATATTTCTATTTTCATTTTAACACATATTTTATAGCTGACTACAAGACATTTTTAAAAATATTTCATTTCTATAAAAGAAGATAGTAATAATGTAACTAGGTATTTATTTGGAAATATAGGGATATTAAATGGAATTAACATCCTAATTTATTTCCCAACCTCGGTGTCTTATTTTTCTCTCTGACTGACAGTTCTGCTGGATTAATCTTCCTAAAGAATAATTACCATCTTGTTACTCTCTTGTTCAAAAATCTTCACAGATTCCCTATTGATTACTGAATAAAGTCTAAACTTCTTGTCATGCTTTTTAATACCCTCCACAATTGTAATTGTAATCTATCCTTCAGACATTACCTCTTGCTCTTTTCCTTTGTAAATATTCTGCTTCAGTCAAACTGAACTAGATTATAAATTCCTCAAAGTCAGGAGTCTTCATTTTTTTCATCTTTACAACCCTATCTAACATTGACTATCCTGAAATGCGTATGTGTCCTTCCCAGTCAATAGTAATATGGCAGTTTCTAGATTTGTTGATTTTTATTCTTACTTCTTCCAAAATTTACACTGTGATTTCTCACCATTTTGAATGCCATTTTGGTCTTCTGAAATGTTAGTGATTCCCAAACAACTCTAGTGCACATCATTTCAACCACATCATCAAATCGTTAATTATAAAATTAAGATGATCCTAGAGGAAACATCATGATATCACTTCCAGTATAATGTTGATGCCTTCTTCTTTTGGGACCTACCTAATACAGACTTTACCCATGTTTCCCCACCTAAAGACACAACTATCAAAGATACTAAAATCTTTTGCTTAGTTCAGAGTGACAGAATAGACAGTGAGATGTTACAATTTTTAAAAATTATTTTTTAATGATTTCATTTATTTACTTGAGAGAGAGAGAGAACATGAATGGGAGGTAGAGGTAGAGGAAGAATGAGAAGCAGACTCCCTGCTGAGCAGGGATCTGGATGTGGGGCTTTATCCCAGTACCCCAGGATCATGACCTAAGCTGCTGAAGATAGACCCTTAACCAACTGAGTCACCCAGGTGCCCCCTTTTTAAAAAGTATTTTGGGATGTTATTTTTTGAATAAATGAATGAGTTGAAGGCCTTAATGAAGTGAAGAATACAGTCTATTTTTTCTCACTATTCTATAATATGCCACTATTGCAAAGAAAGAATACAGTCAATATAAATGTTGTTCTAAAGGCCAAAATGTTTTCCAGCCAGCACACTGTGATTCTTCATATGATTATACTTTAATTTTTCATAGACCTGTTATAATTTCTCACCAGGAATGGAATGTCTATAATTGTTCTGTTTTTCTTTAAAATACTGAGAGCTACCAGTTTATTTCTATTGCTCAAGCACTTATATTGTAAGCAGCAACTAACAAATATTATTTAGTATCTCATATGCATAGAGCAACTTGTTAGTACTATAACAAATAGTTAAAACAATAATTCACAAGAAATTTATCTATACTTGCTGTCTACACTCCTTATGACCATTTTCTTCTTTACTCCCTATAAATGGGCCTTAGTTCTAAGTACTCTACTGAAATCACTCTTGTCAAAGTCAATCACTTCTCTTTCACAAAATCTAACACTCATATCCCTCTTCTCATCTCAGCAGCATTTGCCACAACATAGTCAAGAGTCTTCTGATTTCCCCTGTGCCTACCATACACCTTTCTCCAAACATTTCCCTAATTTTTCTACAGCACAGTAAATATCACCACCCTATTATTCAAGCCAAAAAATTAGAAGTCTCCCTTATTTTTTCCTTCCTTCACTTGCTGCATTCAAACTAATAGTATAAGTTGTATTAGTCTTCTTACCAAATATATTCTGAGTCTATTTCCCCTCATCTCCACTGCAACTACATCAAGGATAGATTCACTTAAAGCATACTCATCCTTTGACAGAACTGCTACAATGACAAAATCCTTCTAATTGGTTACCTGCCTCCATGTCTTAACCCTCTCACATGCATTCGAAGGTAATCAAAACTTCTCACTTCCCACATTAAAATCTTCTAGAAATTTTCTACTGGATGTAGAATAGCACCCCAACTTCTTATCATGGTCTTTGTGAAAGGCCTCCATGAGGTCCTGCCAACACTCTCGTACCTCTTCTTCTACTAATAAGTTCCCTAAATAAATCAATCTCCTTCACAGTATAGGGCCTTGGACTTGCTCTGTCTCCTCAGAGGAGCTTTCCCTGCCATCCAATATTAAAGAGAATTCTTAGTCCTTTCTTGTTATACCATCCATTTCATTGGCTTCATAACATTTACTACAGCAATGAAATGGGTCATTATCTTGGTCATTTACCTACTTCTTCATGTTTTGCATAAATTGTCTAAATTGGAAGTTATCTGGGGGACAGGAACTGTCTTCTTGTTTAATGGACTATAATACAAGTTGGCAAACTATTGCTTTTGAATCAATCCAGCCCACTGCCATTTTTGTAAACAAAGTTTTATTGGAACACAGCCACACCCATTCATTTAAGAATTGTCTATAGCTGCTCTCATACTATAAGGATAAAGTACAGTAATTTCAACAGAGAGTATATGAACCTCAACCAAAACTATTTATTCTGCAGCCATTTACAGAAAATGTTTGCAAACCCCTATACTGTAATTATGGAAAGCCAAGAGGGTTGGACCCATTACAAACAAAAACAAAAACAAAAACAAAAACAAAAACAAAACTTACCAGTTATCTAGACAAGGATGTAACAAATTTTGGAGGCTGAAGTAGGGTATTTGCAGTAGACCATGAAAGAAGTAAGGGAATCATTCACAAATAGCGTATGTAGAATTTGACAACTGCCTCAGCATGAGGAATGAAGGAAAAGAATGACATGACTCCAGGGTTTTAAGTCTGGGTATCTTAGAGAATGTTAGTACTACTAATGAAAACCAGGATGTAAGGAGAAGGATGTGCTCTGCAGTGAGGACAATGAATGATATTGGATGTGTTAAAAACAGAGTGCCAGTTGCACCTTGTCAGAGAGATAGTAAGCAATAGTTAGTGATCTAAAGCTCATAAGAGTGATTGAGATGAGAGAACTATATTTCAGACTCATATGTACCAGAGCAATAATAATATTTGAAATTCTGCACATAGATAAAGCTTCAGGGAGAGAATATTTTTAAGCAAGAAAGTACTGAAGGATAGGACTTTAAGAAATGTATAGATTTAAGGGTGAGAGAAGAAGAAATAAAAGAGAAAAAATAATCATCTAAGAAGGAAAATTACAATAGTTTCCAGTAGAAAGGGTTTTTGAGTATCAACTGCTAAAAAAAAGTTAAAAATGTAAAGAAAAAAGGACAAACTGGAAAAAAAAGTGTTGCACATTTATAACACAAAATGATTCATATACTTCATATACATATATACACACATATATAATTTTTATATATGAAAAACCACAATTTAAACACCTTATATTTGTAAGGATAAAGGCATAACTGTTATGCAAGTTGATCAAATGGCAGAGACTTAAAGAATATAGGAATTAATTTCTCCCTCAAACTGCAATCTGAGCACCAGAATATCAGGCTGACATGGCAACTCAATGGGATGGTAGTAAGCACCAGGCTCCTTCTACCTTGTTGTTCTATTATTCTTAATATTCATCTTCCATTTTTAGGCTACAATGTCTGCTCCAATTTTTGTCATCATGTCCTTATTTCCAAATGAAAAGAGAGTAAACAGCATCCCTCTCTCTTTCTCTTTATGGACACATAAATCACACATATCAATACTGCTCATCTCACACTAGCCAGAAAGCAGTCACAGGACCACTCCAGCTGCCAAGAAGCCTGGAACTTGTTTTATCTCAATAACTATGTGTCCAGATAAAATATGTGGGCTTATTCCAAACTAAAGAAAGAAAAAGATACTGGTAAAAGCTGGCAGTTTCTGTCAGTGGCCCAAATGAAAAGAAAAGAAAAAAAAACACAGAATATGAGAAAAATCACAAAGAATATAAATGATATTAATGATAAAGAAATAAAAATTTTAACAAGACACCAGACAATTCTATGACATTAACAATTACAAAAATGCTAGTATAATATTTGCAGGTAAACAGGCCTAACTGTCCATCCCTATGCCTCAACCCAGTCCAGGCCACTTCATTATCATGCCTAGACTAGTACAATGGCCTCCTAACCTGTCTCCTTGCTTCAAATCTTGTCATTCTCAATCAATCCTCCAAACTTAAGTGATCTTTAAGAAAACTCAAATCTTCATCAGCTTTCTTTTTCTATAGGGAAAAAAAAAATCCAGGATTCTGACATGGTATAGGCATTGCAGATCTCCACCTTTAGCCTACATACCAGCCATTAGGAAAAGCTGACAGTTCTCCTAATGGACCTTAATAGTTCACACTTTTGCTGATTCTGCTCACTCAGCCTGGAATGCTTTCCCCTGGTCTCCCTGGCAAATGCCTACTCATCTTTGGACTCAGCTCAAATATAACTTCTGTAAATTCTGATCTCTTTTTACCACATATGGAATAGATTTCCTCAGCTGTGCCTGAACTGCATCCTTACATATTTGTATTACTTTATTATGCCTTTTTGTTTACTTCACTTGTTAAATTAAGTCTTTTAAAACACAGGATTGCATTATCTCTTTCTTTTATATCCTTTAAATATCTTAGTGCCTACCATATAATAAACTTCCATTAAGTGTTATTGGTGAGGCTACCGGCACTCATCTCTTTACTAACAATTTCTCTTAAAATCCTGGATTCAAGTAAAAAGGATCAATCTTACCTGAAGCCTTACAGTAAATTTCATTAGACATAAATGTCCCTATACCTTGACATTTGAACACTGTCCTGGCCTAAACTTTCATAGAAAAAAGCAAAACAAAAACATAACACCTTTCCTTCTTTATGTTTTAAGAAGCCTCCCTTATAATATCTTTCAGTCTGTTCTCAAATTAAGAGAGGTTCCAGGTATTTATATTTCAGAATCTCAGAGGATCCTTTGATATTCAAAATAGACCATGGAATAACTCCTCTATGATCTAGGCTATATATCAATTATAGGAAGTACCTATGTTAATTTTCCATCTGTTGCTTTTCCCGCTCTTTGGGGGAGGGAACATGGTAAAGTTAAAAGTGACTAAAGAAGAATATTCCCAAAACTAAGGAGATGTTTTTTTAATGGCAATGAAATTAAAACCGGACAACCATCAGACAATTAGCTCACCAGTCATACTTCTTTTCCTAAAGATTTAATGGTCAGATGCTTTGTATTTAATCTGGGATAAGGAAGATTCAGAATCCCTCAGAACTTCTCTGACACTCTTGAATTCTCTCTGATTTTATTCGTATATTCAGTTTCCACATGATTAATATAGGTCTCTATACCATTAGGCTTCTGGAACACCATAACTTGTTAATGTTTCTCAATAGACTAAAGAATGATTAATGGATTTGCATGGCAGAGCACAGGGTAAGAAGGAGGACATGCCAAGAGCAAATAACTAAGATCTCTAGCAGTTTTTCCAACTCCAAGCAAATTCAATTAGAGGAATTTTATTATACCTTTTTATCTCGTTATTCATCTGTTCCCTTTTTTTAAAGTAATATATTGTTTCTTCATGAAGGCATTAACTTTCTTTAAATTAAAAAAAGTGTATCTTTATGTATATTTCAGAATTACAGTTTTCTTTATGGTGACTTATAAGCATTACACAGGATTATAAACTAACAAAAAAATTATCCCTTGGAAGAGAAGCATGATGTGAACATTTACTTTTCTGTTTGTCAATATTTGCTCCAGCCCAAGGCATTTTTAAGTGACTGGCCAGAGTCCATTCCTGTTCTTTTTTTCTTTTGTTTGCTTTCTCCTTTGAATATTCCCCAATTGAAGTTAAGAGAGAAGCATCTTTCTTCTCTAGATACAAAGCTACATAAGGTAAGTCTGGAGTTCCTGGAGGGCAAAATATTTACTTTATGGCTGACATTGATTTAAAACTGAAAACAGAGAGGAGGAAGCAAGATGGCAGAGGAGTAGCAGACTGAAATATCACAAGGTCCCAGGAGTTTAGCTAGATAGTTATCAAACCATTCCAAACACCTACAAACTCAAAGGAGGTAGATGAGAAGAAGAGCAGCAATTCTAGGAACAGACTCAATAACTTTCTAGAAGGTAGGACATGCAGAGAAGTGAATCCAAAGTGACAGGAAGATAGACTGTGGGGGGAGGGGCTGGCTCCTAGCAAGCGGTGGAACAGCAGAGCACAAAATCAGAACATTTAGAAGTCTGCTCCACTAAGGAACATTGCTCCAGAGGCTAAGCAGAGGATGGAGCCCTCACGGAGACAGTGTGGTCTCAGAACCCTCGGGGTCACAGAAAGACTGGGGCTGTCTGAGTGTGACAGAGCTGCCAGATATCGGAGAGAGGAAGCCGGGTACAGAGACAGAGCTAAGGAGTGAGCTCTCAGCTCCAGGTTACCTTAAACCATGATCCAAGTCACAGTTGGGACACTGCTCTTTGAGCAGGGACTCCCACAAGTGGCATATCTGGAGAGACCCCCTTCTTTCTCCTCCAGGAGGAGTGGCATAGGAGCATGCTGCGGGAATCTGCTAGGTTTGGAGACTCCAAATGGGGCCATGTGCCAGAGATAGAAACACTTGGTCACAAGCTGGGTGAGCATGGAGTATGGCCAGAGACCAGGGGGATGGGAGAGATTGACTGCTTTTCTCTGAGGGTACAGTGAGGAGTGGCGTCATGAGCTCTTGGCTCCCACGGGCCAGAGATTTGGAGGCTGCCATCTGCATTCCCATCCTCCAAAGCTGTACTGAAAGCGTTCAGGCAACAAAAGCTACCAAGAGCGAACCCAAGGAGATTACTTAGCCTGGCCCCTCTCAAGGGCAGTGCAATTCTGCCTCAGGCAAAGACATCTGAGAATCACTGCAACAGGCCACTCTCCCAGATCAGCAAGAACATCCAGCCAATACCATGTTCACCAATCAACGAGAACTGTGGAACTCCAGAGCTAGGGGAAAGCAACCCATAGAATTCATGGCTTTCTTCCCATGATCCCTTAGTCTTGCAAAGTTAAATTTTTTTAATTTTATTTTTTTCTTATTCTTGTTTTAACTTTTCCTCTTTTTAATATTTTTAAACTATTTTATCTTAACAATACCTTTTTTAAAAAATCTTTTAAAATTTTCATTGTTATAGTAATATCCCTTAATTGTATTTAAACATATATATTTTTTTTTTCTTTAAAATTTTGGGATACAATTTCTTCTAATAGATCAAAATATACCCTAAATCTAGCACATGGCTTTGTTCTAGTCTCTGGCCTGATCACATACTCTCCTCTTTTATTTTTCTTTTCCTAAACAAATTATCTTTTCAATTCCTTTTTCAAAATATTTCTTTAATTTTCATCTTTGCAGTCATAGTCCATCCTTTCATCGTGTTTACCCTTATTGTGTGTGTGTGTGTGTGTGTGTGTGTATTTTTTTTTTCTTTCTTTAAAATTTTGGGAGGTAGTTTCTTCTAAGAGAACAGAATACATCCAAAATCAAGTGGGTGGCTCTGTTCTACTCACCAGTCTAATACATATATCTTTTTAAATTTTTTTTATTTTTGTTTTTCCCCCTTTTTTCTCCCCCCGGCTTCAGGTCTCTTCTGATTTGGTTAGCATATATTTTTCTGGGGACTTTGTCACCCTTTCAGTATTTTCTTCTCTCATTTATATATTCTTATCTGGATAAAATGACAAGGTAGGAAAAAAAAAACACACAAAAAAAGAACAAGAGGCAGTACTGATGGTGAGGGACCTAGTCAATATGGACATTAGTAATATGTCAGCAATAGAGTTCAGAATGATGATTATCAAGGTGCTAGTTGGACTTGAGAAAGGCATGGAAGATATTAGAGAATCCCTTTCTGGAGAAATAAAATCACTTTCTGGAGAAGTAAAGAGCTAAAACCTAACCGAGTTGAAATAAAAAAAGCTATTAATGAGGTACAATAAAAATGGAGCCTCTTACTGCTAGGATAAATGAAGCAAAGGAGAGAATTAGTGATATAGAAGACCAAATAGCAGAGAATAAAGAAGCTGAGCAAATGAGAGACAAACAAATACTGGACCACGAGGGGAGAATTCGGGAGATAATTGATACCATAAGATGAAATAATATTAGAATAATTGGGAATTCAGAAGAAGAAGAAGGAGAGAGAGGAGCAGAAGGTATATTGGAGCAAATTACATATTATAGTATGTAGAGAATTTCCTTAATATGGCAAAGGGAACAAGCATCAAAATCCAGGAGACACTGAGAAGCCTCCTCAAAATCAATAAAAATAGGTCACACCCCATCATCTAATAGTAAAACTTACAACTCTTAGTGACAAACAGAAAATCTTGAAAGCAGCTCAGGACAAGAAGTCTGTAACATACAATGGTAGAAATATTAGATTGGCAGCAGACTTATCCACAGAGACCTGGCAGGCCAGAAAGAACCTCTTAATCTTGGGAAATAAATTTCGGGTTGTTGGTGGGGGAGAGGGGGCTGGGGTGGATGGGTTATGGACATTAGGGAGGGTATGTGTCGTGGTGAGTGAGTGTTATGTAAGACTGATGAATCACAGACCTGTACCCCTGAAACAAATAATACATTATATGTTAATTAATTGAATTTAAATAAAAATAAATGTAAAAAATGAAAGATCAGAAAAATAAAATAGATGACCCCAAGAACTGGGTTAACAGGTGCCACAGTTCTTGGTGTTTTATTTTGGGAAGTTTTCCAGGCTTGTTGCCTCCTACAGCTTCAAACCTACCTGGTGGCTCTCCTCAGTGTCATCTCTCCTCAGAAATGTGTCTCATTTCAATTCATAGCCCGATGATTTTTCAAGCTTTCTTCTACATTTACAACCCAAATTCATAAGGGTGACCTATATGTTATCCAGTACCCCTTTAGAATAATACTTCCAGACCTGGGTGCTATAATAGAGGACATGTCATATATTTGAGATTCTGCTTGTAGGTGGCCCATGGTAATTCTCAAATAATGATTATTAGGGAAAGGGGGCCAGATGGCACCAGGAAAGACATGTATATGACAAAGACGGTAAGCAAAAAAATGAGTAGTTAAGAGAGAAAATCAATTTAATATACACTATAAACAGCAAGGACAATGGAAGGTGCCATGAAAAGAACAGTCATAATCACCATAGATTTGTCAAGGCCTTAGAGGCCAAACCATCTTATCTATTCTGTCATTTGAGTAAAACAAATTAGCTCTATCTCTGTAACTCTTAAAAGTCTGACTCAAGTTTGATTAATTTTACTAAATTTCTGACCAAAATGGCAGGATGTTTCCAGACTCTTAAGGACATAACCTAAAAGAACAAAAGACTAAAAATAACATAGAAAACCCAAAAATCATAAAACAACCATAACCCAATAATACAATAATAATGATCCAGCATCCTTAACTAAATGATATGCTGAGACCATCTAAAACCTCTGAGGTGAGAAATGCAAGTATGATTAAAGCTCACATACAGAGAATGTCAATAAAGAAAAATACTGTGAACAAATTCCCTGGAAATAGCTCAAGGAAGGAGCAGGAAGGAGAAAAAAAGAATTCAAATAAAATTAGTAAAATTAGTAGTGTTTTACTACTAATGCAAAGAGTAAAAAGGAAAGACATCAGGAAACTTGTAGGGATGGATATGTTTAATATCTTGATTACAGTGATAATCTGAGAAATCACCAGATTATACACTTTAAATATAGACAAATTTTGGTTTGTAATTGTAATTATACCTTAATAAAACTGTTAAAATTAATACATTTGTATCTTCTTCTATCTCAGAGGCTTTTGCTTGTGAAACATTTGCTTGTGAAACAGACAGCATAAATTCCCTGTCTCCTCTGCAAAGCAAGCCAATACTTTAAAAATGCTGTAATTCTAATGAGATAAAAATCTATGCCTTTTGGAATGAGAGCTCTCATGTTGGCTGTAGCACTGATAGCCTGAAAAGTTACAGAGTTGCAAGAAAATATCCTTTCCATAAACAACCTTCAAAAGTTATGCAAAAAAAAAAAAAAAAAATAGAAATGTGGTTCGCGAAGTTACCTAAGAAAAATGTATTTAAAGGTAATATCACAAGTAACATTTCAGATGACAATTATGGAGTTTTAATTAGTCTGCTAGACTCCAAAATTCCCTGCAGGTAAAATGCAATAGCAACAGATGGCACACAATTTGGAAATCACAGTAGCAAGCCGAGCATCTTAAAATGCAGATATATACCTAGAAAACATTTCAACAAAGTGCTTATATGAAAGCACTCTGAGCCAATGCACATATTTAAAATAGGTTATTTTTCACCAATAAAGTAACTTTAATGTGGATTTCTCCAAGATAAGCCTCCATCAATATTCTTTCTGATTCTTCAGAAAAAAAAAGTATCTTTGTAGATTTGGTATCTTTCATGATGGTATTTCTTGATGTGGAAATTTTCTTTTTCTTGGTTTATCAATTAATCAGAAACATTAAAATTCCTAAGCTAGACCTACTTGCAAATTACTTGCAAATTGATCACTGACCCACTGAGTAATTAAATTGCCTGACTTTTTTAAGATGACATCTGAGATAATTATATTGAAGCCCACTGATTTGGTTGATTCATTCATTCACTCAACATTTTCCTACAACACTGTTGAGTATTCAATAGATATCAAATACTAGAACAGACAATGTAGATTTAAAGACAAATAAGACCCAGAAAGGTCCTTTGGCAAAGAAATCTGCTATCTATTGTGAAGTTAGAAACTAAATAGAAAATATTATGTGATAAGCACTGTGACAGAATTCCTGCACGTAGTATTGGGTAAACACAGCTATATACACCTATCCATGGACTGGGTTGAACTCAGCAAGGTTTTTCCAATAAGTCATTGTTAGAATTAATGAGGCAAGGAAGGAGTGTTGGGGATACAGAACATGCAAAGCCAGGAATTAAATGAGCACTTTTTCTCTCTTTACAATGAAATTTGACGGACCTTATATAAATATGTTTTTCTATATTGCTTACAGATAAGCCAGTGAATAAGTTGGGCTAAACTGAAAGTAGTTGAGACATCCATTCAGACCACTTCGTCAAAACAAATAAACATTAATTTATCATGTGTTTCTAACCTTAATGGGGTAAGTGCCAAAATCAAGGTAATATTATAATCTAATGTGCCCATATCTAGGTTCATTTTTTTATAGATGATCTATACTTCCATACAAGTCCATTCATCATATATATATATATATATATACATATATATATATACACACACACATATACATATGTATACATATGCGTATATATACATATGTATATGTATATATACACAAACACATATCCAGATATAGATATATGATATAAAATATAAGATATATATATATATATGCATATATATATCTTCAATGCCCAATATAATAAACATTTATCCTAACTTAAATAGTAATTAAGCTAAAATAATATTAGACTTCCTAAAATTAGCTCAGCTCCTTAGGTGGTTTTCTCTCCTTACCTCTCCTAAGTTGGTATCCGAGTATGAACAGAGGAATGCATGGTTCATGAGATCACTAAAGAGTGAATTATTTGGGTTCTTTTTGCATGGTATTCTCTGGCATTCTGTGTGATGTTCAAATATGATCTCTGAGCTCAAGATCTGTATATCTAGGTACTTACTTGACATTTTATATGACTATCTAATAGGTATCACAAACTAAAATGTCCAAAACAGAAAATAAGTTTTATTCCTTTATGAATCCTCCTTATTCATATAAATGGTCTCATCATCACCCAGTTTCTCAAGCCAAATCTCAGGAGTCATTCCCTTTCCCTCCCACATCTTATCATCAGAAGAGCCTATCAGCTCATCTAAAAATGTACATGAATTTATCCTTTTCCTTCCATCATCCTTGCCATTATTCGGGTCCAAGCCTCATCATCTCCTGATGAGATCTGTATCATTTCAACTTCGTTCTTTTCTTGGTAGCCAGACTGATCTTGGAAAATGCCACTCAGACTCTCAATCTCCTTCAAACCCATTGGTTGTTCCCATTGCATGTAGAATAAAATCTTGTCTAATAACATCAAAACTGAGGTTACCTTGTACTATAGGCTATGCACAATCCAGCTCCTGCTACTTCTTCAATGTCATCACTCTCTCTCCCAACCATAATGGTCTCTTTTCTGCTCCCAGAGTAAGACAAACTTTTAATGTGCCCTAGAGCCTTTGTAATTCACTGCTCTGTGTGTGCCTAGGTTCTTAGCAAACAAACATGTCACATCACCAGAGACACTTCTGATCACACTGTCAAGAGTTCTCTCCTTTGTATCACTTCACCTTCTTTGTATTGCACTATTTTTCACAAATTATAATTATATCATTAAGTAATTAATGTGTTTATTTTACTAGTTTATTGTCTCTCTTCTCTTTTGTTGTATGCTCCATAAGGCAAGGACCTTAAATTACCATCATATCTCTGTCACTTAATTTACTGAGCAGAATAGATGAATGATTCACTAGATGTAGTAGTTCGATGTACATTTAGTTATGCTTAAAATTTTGTCAAATTGGGGTGCCTGGGTGGCTCAGTGGGTTAAAGCCTCTGCCTTCAGCTTGGGTCATGTTCCCAGAGTCCTGGGATCAAGCCCCATATCAGGCTTTCTGTTCAGCAGGGAACCTGCTTCCCCCTCTCTCTCTGCCTGCCTCTCTGCCTACTTGTGATCTCGTCTGTCAAATAAATAAATAAAATCTTTAAAAAAATTTTGTCAAATTGTACAATGTCTTTCACAGTTGGCATAATATGGCTTTAGTCATCTTAAACTACACTTGCTACTACTAATACTTCTACTTTTGTTATCACTACTACTACTGTTCCCTTTTAAACATTCCATAATAAAACAACTGATCTAACATATTTAGAAACAACAGCCAAGTGCTTCAACTGCGGAGAAGTGGTAAAAATTACTGGAGTGTTGTCCATATCTGCTACTATTACTTTAGGACTTTGCCAGGAGCATTTTAGAAGCTAGCGATGATGATTGCCTTGAAGATTCGGTCATTCGGAAAGTTGAGGATAACCTACATTCACTTGGAAGAAATATATAGCTTCTGTACATAAATTGGGAACTTCTTTGGAGTGTGTACTTTGTCTGTAACCATGCAGATCTAAGTTTTATGCCCAAGGATCTGATAAAACAGATAATCCAGATTCTTATGCATTTCTATGGTTCCGGGCCATGAAGCATGATATTGCATGAGACCAGTATCACCCAGAATTATCACTAGTCCCGAGGTCTGGAAAGACCTAATGGAATTTAATTTTTTTTGCTGGGAGCATTATTGGCTTAAGCATATGGCATTCATTTGTAAGTGTATCTCTGAAAACCTAGAAATAGCTGTTTTGACATTAACTTTTTCCTCCTGTTTTATATCATTGTGAATATTGTGAATATCTGCCGAAATTACTCAAAATTATACCCACGGTGGATGAAACTTTACATGGGACTTTTCAAACATGTGGGCTTTTCTCAAATTGATGCACAGAAAGAAAATTCAAGAGAGTCTTTCTCCCAGGAAGATTTCCTAGAAAATCATTTTAAATTAACCAAAGGAACACTTGTATTCTCTCTTACTAAAAAAGTCTTCAGAATTAATCTTCACACTTTTCACCTTTACACCTTTTGCTGAAACTTTGTTCAAGCCTGGTAAATATGTTAAATAGCTCAAACTGTGTGATACTAGCTTGGAAACCTATATCCATCCACCTTAGCTCCTATATTTGCTATGTGATATGTGTTTTTAAAACTTGTTAATAAGGCTCTGTTTTTCCCACTAAAGTAAGAATACTAGTAATTTCTATGGTATAGGATTCTCCAGGATTAAATGAGGTAAAGCAGTAAAATACTTAACCAGGGCCTTGGCACTGTTGCCCAATATATGGTAATTACTACCAGTAGCTACATTGATGACTACTTCTTTATCTAGCTAATTCTTTGTGTATAACATATTTATTTGGCTGTAAATTAATTGTATATTTATATAGAAAGTTTGTTGTGTTTTTTTTAAATCATTTAAATTCAATTTAATTAACATATACTGTATTATGAGTTTCAGGGGTAGAATTTAGTGATTCATATTTGAGTATAACACCCAGTGCTTATTATATGAAGTGCCCTCCTTAAGCCCATCACCCAATAACCCCTTTCCCCTACCCACCTCCCATCCAGAAACCCTGTTTGTTTCCTATATTAAGAGTCTCTTATGATTTGCCTCGCTCTCGTTTTAGTCTTATTTTATTTTTCCTTTCCTTTCCCTATGTTCATGTTTTGTTGCTTAAATGCCATGACTATTATTTTACTCACTTTCTTCTATTTTTCTTAATTATTTTACACTTAACCTCTTAACAGGTAAAATATAACTATATGGGAATTGTATATTTAGAATGTCTTTATTATGCTGGGCCAAATTTTTAAGACAACTTTTAGTACCACTTCATTGGGTACAGTTGTGTAACAGGGACCATTCTTCCTTTTTGCTCATGTTTTGGTCCTATAAAGTACCTCTGCCTATAGTAAGAATGAACTTTTTGTTCCTTCTTCCCACTTAAAGAAGTATTACAGAGACTTTTTTCAACCCTATATGCAATCCCTTATTAACTCCCCACCAAGGGAGGACTGGTGATGTAACTGGTTGGAGCCTGAGGTAGTCATTGTGCTTTCCAAATGATAGTGTTACTGTATCTTGAAAGGCAACCACATGGGTGCCTCTCTTTCCCTTCACCTCAGTCTGCCAAGAGGATTTAGACCTTCTTTTGTCATACCATTTATCTTGCTTTTTTATTCCTCTTTTGGGAAGCAGACATAAAAGTGTTTCTTACTGAGGCAAAGAGGCCCATACAGGACCTCTCTGTTGTGACGTCTCTCCCTGTGGATATGTGGGTACTTCCAACTCCATGTGGCTGATTGGGCAAGGAGATTTAGATTCTGCCTGAAAGACCCAGGTCCTCTAAATCCAGGAAGTGGTGAGTAGGAAGATTTTTGGTCTAGCTTATCAGAGAAGCCCAGCTTTCAGAAAGTTCTAGCTTGCCTAGGAATTAAGAAATGTATTTGGCTATTGTTTCTTGTGTGGCATAACTTCAAAGGATACCCACAAAACAGAAAAAGTAAACAAAAGCTTTAAGTCATCTTTAATCTCTAGTGTTATGCTTCTTTTGCAACAATTCCAAGAATGGTTTCATACATGCCACACAAAGAAAGGACAGTTCATTTGTATTCACAGATTTTCACTAAATATTTAGATTTTTCACTATTAATTTTTCTCCTTCAATTCCACCTAGAAAAGGTTTTCAGAGTGCAAAATTTTGTTTTTTTTTTTTTTAAAAAAAAGGCTTCTAACTGAAATAAACACTAGTTCTAAATATAACTTTTATGCTCCACAGAAAAAGGCAGCCATAATCTCAAGAACCCAGCCATGTTACCTGACCATTATTTAATGTCACAGGGACTTGTAGGCTCTATTTATATAAATTGGCAGACACTGAAATAGTTTCAAATATATTTCTAAAACCCTACATCATGCTGCGCTTGTGTGCTATAACTTCACAATCCCATGAGGAAAAAGAAAATCGATTTTAATTTCAAAATTAAACTTAGAAGAAAACAACAAACTAAGTACAATAACAAAAATGTTTTGAGTTGACGTTCCCAGAGCTGTTAGTGACATGCTACTATAAAAGCTTTTTTAAAAAAGATTTTATTTATTTATTTGAAAAAGAGAGAGGGATAGCGCATGAGTGGGGATAGGGGGCAGAGGAAGAGGGAGAAGCAGACTTCACGCTGAGCAGGAAGGCTGATCCTAGGACTGAGATCATGACCTAAGCCAAAGGCAGACCCTTCACTGACTGAGCCACCCAGGTGTCTCCCAAAAGAGTATTTTTAATATGAATTGTTTGAGAACAAATTACCATTTCAGTGAAATCTAATGATGAAGTGTTTAAGAGAAAGGCACAGTCTCTGGAGTGAAACAGAACTGGGTTTGAGTCCTTAGCTGGGTTAACTCAAATTTTTATAGGCCCAAGTTTCCAGCTGAGTAGAAAAGGTGTAAAAATTCCTTTCCCATAGGGTCATGGTAAGTATCAGTGATAAAGTTGTCAAGCACATAGGACAGTGCCTGGCATCAAAGCAACAGCTGAAAAATGGCAGTGATCCATTAGATTAGGTGCCTGGATAGTCAATAGTAATCTATAAACTCAAAATAAAAGTGGGACAGTACATGAATATTTCTATTTTCATTTTAACACATATTTTATAGCTGACTACAAGACATTTTTAAAAATATTTCATTTCTATAAAAGAAGATAGTAATAATGTAACTAGGTATTTATTTGGAAATATAGGGATATTAAATGGAATTAACATCCTAATTTATTTCCCAACCTCGGTGTCTTATTTTTCTCTCTGACTGACAGTTCTGCTGGATTAATCTTCCTAAAGAATAATTACCATCTTGTTACTCTCTTGTTCAAAAATCTTCACAGATTCCCTATTGATTACTGAATAAAGTCTAAACTTCTTGTCATGCTTTTTAATACCCTCCACAATTGTAATTGTAATCTATCCTTCAGACATTACCTCTTGCTCTTTTCCTTTGTAAATATTCTGCTTCAGTCAAACTGAACTAGATTATAAATTCCTCAAAGTCAGGAGTCTTCATTTTTTTCATCTTTACAACCCTATCTAACATTGACTATCCTGAAATGCGTATGTGTCCTTCCCAGTCAATAGTAATATGGCAGTTTCTAGATTTGTTGATTTTTATTCTTACTTCTTCCAAAATTTACACTGTGATTTCTCACCATTTTGAATGCCATTTTGGTCTTCTGAAATGTTAGTGATTCCCAAACAACTCTAGTGCACATCATTTCAA
This sequence comes from Enhydra lutris kenyoni, assembly GCF_002288905.1. Taxonomy (NCBI): domain Eukaryota; kingdom Metazoa; phylum Chordata; class Mammalia; order Carnivora; family Mustelidae; genus Enhydra; species Enhydra lutris. Next base: position 26,441,517 of record NW_019154111.1, read on the forward strand.
CCACATCATCAAATCGTTAATTATAAAATTAAGATGATCCTAGAGGAAACATCATGATATCACTTCCAGTATAATGTTGATGCCTTCTTCTTTTGGGACCTACCTAATACAGACTTTACCCATGTTTCCCCACCTAAAGACACAACTATCAAAGATACTAAAATCTTTTGCTTAGTTCAGAGTGACAGAATAGACAGTGAGATGTTACAATTTTTAAAAATTATTTTTTAATGATTTCATTTATTTACTTGAGAGAGAGAGAGAACATGAATGGGAGGTAGAGGTAGAGGAAGAATGAGAAGCAGACTCCCTGCTGAGCAGGGATCTGGATGTGGGGCTTTATCCCAGTACCCCAGGATCATGACCTAAGCTGCTGAAGATAGACCCTTAACCAACTGAGTCACCCAGGTGCCCCCTTTTTAAAAAGTATTTTGGGATGTTATTTTTTGAATAAATGAATGAGTTGAAGGCCTTAATGAAGTGAAGAATACAGTCTATTTTTTCTCACTATTCTATAATATGCCACTATTGCAAAGAAAGAATACAGTCAATATAAATGTTGTTCTAAAGGCCAAAATGTTTTCCAGCCAGCACACTGTGATTCTTCATATGATTATACTTTAATTTTTCATAGACCTGTTATAATTTCTCACCAGGAATGGAATGTCTATAATTGTTCTGTTTTTCTTTAAAATACTGAGAGCTACCAGTTTATTTCTATTGCTCAAGCACTTATATTGTAAGCAGCAACTAACAAATATTATTTAGTATCTCATATGCATAGAGCAACTTGTTAGTACTATAACAAATAGTTAAAACAATAATTCACAAGAAATTTATCTATACTTGCTGTCTACACTCCTTATGACCATTTTCTTCTTTACTCCCTATAAATGGGCCTTAGTTCTAAGTACTCTACTGAAATCACTCTTGTCAAAGTCAATCACTTCTCTTTCACAAAATCTAACACTCATATCCCTCTTCTCATCTCAGCAGCATTTGCCACAACATAGTCAAGAGTCTTCTGATTTCCCCTGTGCCTACCATACACCTTTCTCCAAACATTTCCCTAATTTTTCTACAGCACAGTAAATATCACCACCCTATTATTCAAGCCAAAAAATTAGAAGTCTCCCTTATTTTTTCCTTCCTTCACTTGCTGCATTCAAACTAATAGTATAAGTTGTATTAGTCTTCTTACCAAATATATTCTGAGTCTATTTCCCCTCATCTCCACTGCAACTACATCAAGGATAGATTCACTTAAAGCATACTCATCCTTTGACAGAACTGCTACAATGACAAAATCCTTCTAATTGGTTACCTGCCTCCATGTCTTAACCCTCTCACATGCATTCGAAGGTAATCAAAACTTCTCACTTCCCACATTAAAATCTTCTAGAAATTTTCTACTGGATGTAGAATAGCACCCCAACTTCTTATCATGGTCTTTGTGAAAGGCCTCCATGAGGTCCTGCCAACACTCTCGTACCTCTTCTTCTACTAATAAGTTCCCTAAATAAATCAATCTCCTTCACAGTATAGGGCCTTGGACTTGCTCTGTCTCCTCAGAGGAGCTTTCCCTGCCATCCAATATTAAAGAGAATTCTTAGTCCTTTCTTGTTATACCATCCATTTCATTGGCTTCATAACATTTACTACAGCAATGAAATGGGTCATTATCTTGGTCATTTACCTACTTCTTCATGTTTTGCATAAATTGTCTAAATTGGAAGTTATCTGGGGGACAGGAACTGTCTTCTTGTTTAATGGACTATAATACAAGTTGGCAAACTATTGCTTTTGAATCAATCCAGCCCACTGCCATTTTTGTAAACAAAGTTTTATTGGAACACAGCCACACCCATTCATTTAAGAATTGTCTATAGCTGCTCTCATACTATAAGGATAAAGTACAGTAATTTCAACAGAGAGTATATGAACCTCAACCAAAACTATTTATTCTGCAGCCATTTACAGAAAATGTTTGCAAACCCCTATACTGTAATTATGGAAAGCCAAGAGGGTTGGACCCATTACAAACAAAAACAAAAACAAAAACAAAAACAAAAACAAAACTTACCAGTTATCTAGACAAGGATGTAACAAATTTTGGAGGCTGAAGTAGGGTATTTGCAGTAGACCATGAAAGAAGTAAGGGAATCATTCACAAATAGCGTATGTAGAATTTGACAACTGCCTCAGCATGAGGAATGAAGGAAAAGAATGACATGACTCCAGGGTTTTAAGTCTGGGTATCTTAGAGAATGTTAGTACTACTAATGAAAACCAGGATGTAAGGAGAAGGATGTGCTCTGCAGTGAGGACAATGAATGATATTGGATGTGTTAAAAACAGAGTGCCAGTTGCACCTTGTCAGAGAGATAGTAAGCAATAGTTAGTGATCTAAAGCTCATAAGAGTGATTGAGATGAGAGAACTATATTTCAGACTCATATGTACCAGAGCAATAATAATATTTGAAATTCTGCACATAGATAAAGCTTCAGGGAGAGAATATTTTTAAGCAAGAAAGTACTGAAGGATAGGACTTTAAGAAATGTATAGATTTAAGGGTGAGAGAAGAAGAAATAAAAGAGAAAAAATAATCATCTAAGAAGGAAAATTACAATAGTTTCCAGTAGAAAGGGTTTTTGAGTATCAACTGCTAAAAAAAAGTTAAAAATGTAAAGAAAAAAGGACAAACTGGAAAAAAAAGTGTTGCACATTTATAACACAAAATGATTCATATACTTCATATACATATATACACACATATATAATTTTTATATATGAAAAACCACAATTTAAACACCTTATATTTGTAAGGATAAAGGCATAACTGTTATGCAAGTTGATCAAATGGCAGAGACTTAAAGAATATAGGAATTAATTTCTCCCTCAAACTGCAATCTGAGCACCAGAATATCAGGCTGACATGGCAACTCAATGGGATGGTAGTAAGCACCAGGCTCCTTCTACCTTGTTGTTCTATTATTCTTAATATTCATCTTCCATTTTTAGGCTACAATGTCTGCTCCAATTTTTGTCATCATGTCCTTATTTCCAAATGAAAAGAGAGTAAACAGCATCCCTCTCTCTTTCTCTTTATGGACACATAAATCACACATATCAATACTGCTCATCTCACACTAGCCAGAAAGCAGTCACAGGACCACTCCAGCTGCCAAGAAGCCTGGAACTTGTTTTATCTCAATAACTATGTGTCCAGATAAAATATGTGGGCTTATTCCAAACTAAAGAAAGAAAAAGATACTGGTAAAAGCTGGCAGTTTCTGTCAGTGGCCCAAATGAAAAGAAAAGAAAAAAAAACACAGAATATGAGAAAAATCACAAAGAATATAAATGATATTAATGATAAAGAAATAAAAATTTTAACAAGACACCAGACAATTCTATGACATTAACAATTACAAAAATGCTAGTATAATATTTGCAGGTAAACAGGCCTAACTGTCCATCCCTATGCCTCAACCCAGTCCAGGCCACTTCATTATCATGCCTAGACTAGTACAATGGCCTCCTAACCTGTCTCCTTGCTTCAAATCTTGTCATTCTCAATCAATCCTCCAAACTTAAGTGATCTTTAAGAAAACTCAAATCTTCATCAGCTTTCTTTTTCTATAGGGAAAAAAAAAATCCAGGATTCTGACATGGTATAGGCATTGCAGATCTCCACCTTTAGCCTACATACCAGCCATTAGGAAAAGCTGACAGTTCTCCTAATGGACCTTAATAGTTCACACTTTTGCTGATTCTGCTCACTCAGCCTGGAATGCTTTCCCCTGGTCTCCCTGGCAAATGCCTACTCATCTTTGGACTCAGCTCAAATATAACTTCTGTAAATTCTGATCTCTTTTTACCACATATGGAATAGATTTCCTCAGCTGTGCCTGAACTGCATCCTTACATATTTGTATTACTTTATTATGCCTTTTTGTTTACTTCACTTGTTAAATTAAGTCTTTTAAAACACAGGATTGCATTATCTCTTTCTTTTATATCCTTTAAATATCTTAGTGCCTACCATATAATAAACTTCCATTAAGTGTTATTGGTGAGGCTACCGGCACTCATCTCTTTACTAACAATTTCTCTTAAAATCCTGGATTCAAGTAAAAAGGATCAATCTTACCTGAAGCCTTACAGTAAATTTCATTAGACATAAATGTCCCTATACCTTGACATTTGAACACTGTCCTGGCCTAAACTTTCATAGAAAAAAGCAAAACAAAAACATAACACCTTTCCTTCTTTATGTTTTAAGAAGCCTCCCTTATAATATCTTTCAGTCTGTTCTCAAATTAAGAGAGGTTCCAGGTATTTATATTTCAGAATCTCAGAGGATCCTTTGATATTCAAAATAGACCATGGAATAACTCCTCTATGATCTAGGCTATATATCAATTATAGGAAGTACCTATGTTAATTTTCCATCTGTTGCTTTTCCCGCTCTTTGGGGGAGGGAACATGGTAAAGTTAAAAGTGACTAAAGAAGAATATTCCCAAAACTAAGGAGATGTTTTTTTAATGGCAATGAAATTAAAACCGGACAACCATCAGACAATTAGCTCACCAGTCATACTTCTTTTCCTAAAGATTTAATGGTCAGATGCTTTGTATTTAATCTGGGATAAGGAAGATTCAGAATCCCTCAGAACTTCTCTGACACTCTTGAATTCTCTCTGATTTTATTCGTATATTCAGTTTCCACATGATTAATATAGGTCTCTATACCATTAGGCTTCTGGAACACCATAACTTGTTAATGTTTCTCAATAGACTAAAGAATGATTAATGGATTTGCATGGCAGAGCACAGGGTAAGAAGGAGGACATGCCAAGAGCAAATAACTAAGATCTCTAGCAGTTTTTCCAACTCCAAGCAAATTCAATTAGAGGAATTTTATTATACCTTTTTATCTCGTTATTCATCTGTTCCCTTTTTTTAAAGTAATATATTGTTTCTTCATGAAGGCATTAACTTTCTTTAAATTAAAAAAAGTGTATCTTTATGTATATTTCAGAATTACAGTTTTCTTTATGGTGACTTATAAGCATTACACAGGATTATAAACTAACAAAAAAATTATCCCTTGGAAGAGAAGCATGATGTGAACATTTACTTTTCTGTTTGTCAATATTTGCTCCAGCCCAAGGCATTTTTAAGTGACTGGCCAGAGTCCATTCCTGTTCTTTTTTTCTTTTGTTTGCTTTCTCCTTTGAATATTCCCCAATTGAAGTTAAGAGAGAAGCATCTTTCTTCTCTAGATACAAAGCTACATAAGGTAAGTCTGGAGTTCCTGGAGGGCAAAATATTTACTTTATGGCTGACATTGATTTAAAACTGAAAACAGAGAGGAGGAAGCAAGATGGCAGAGGAGTAGCAGACTGAAATATCACAAGGTCCCAGGAGTTTAGCTAGATAGTTATCAAACCATTCCAAACACCTACAAACTCAAAGGAGGTAGATGAGAAGAAGAGCAGCAATTCTAGGAACAGACTCAATAACTTTCTAGAAGGTAGGACATGCAGAGAAGTGAATCCAAAGTGACAGGAAGATAGACTGTGGGGGGAGGGGCTGGCTCCTAGCAAGCGGTGGAACAGCAGAGCACAAAATCAGAACATTTAGAAGTCTGCTCCACTAAGGAACATTGCTCCAGAGGCTAAGCAGAGGATGGAGCCCTCACGGAGACAGTGTGGTCTCAGAACCCTCGGGGTCACAGAAAGACTGGGGCTGTCTGAGTGTGACAGAGCTGCCAGATATCGGAGAGAGGAAGCCGGGTACAGAGACAGAGCTAAGGAGTGAGCTCTCAGCTCCAGGTTACCTTAAACCATGATCCAAGTCACAGTTGGGACACTGCTCTTTGAGCAGGGACTCCCACAAGTGGCATATCTGGAGAGACCCCCTTCTTTCTCCTCCAGGAGGAGTGGCATAGGAGCATGCTGCGGGAATCTGCTAGGTTTGGAGACTCCAAATGGGGCCATGTGCCAGAGATAGAAACACTTGGTCACAAGCTGGGTGAGCATGGAGTATGGCCAGAGACCAGGGGGATGGGAGAGATTGACTGCTTTTCTCTGAGGGTACAGTGAGGAGTGGCGTCATGAGCTCTTGGCTCCCACGGGCCAGAGATTTGGAGGCTGCCATCTGCATTCCCATCCTCCAAAGCTGTACTGAAAGCGTTCAGGCAACAAAAGCTACCAAGAGCGAACCCAAGGAGATTACTTAGCCTGGCCCCTCTCAAGGGCAGTGCAATTCTGCCTCAGGCAAAGACATCTGAGAATCACTGCAACAGGCCACTCTCCCAGATCAGCAAGAACATCCAGCCAATACCATGTTCACCAATCAACGAGAACTGTGGAACTCCAGAGCTAGGGGAAAGCAACCCATAGAATTCATGGCTTTCTTCCCATGATCCCTTAGTCTTGCAAAGTTAAATTTTTTTAATTTTATTTTTTTCTTATTCTTGTTTTAACTTTTCCTCTTTTTAATATTTTTAAACTATTTTATCTTAACAATACCTTTTTTAAAAAATCTTTTAAAATTTTCATTGTTATAGTAATATCCCTTAATTGTATTTAAACATATATATTTTTTTTTTCTTTAAAATTTTGGGATACAATTTCTTCTAATAGATCAAAATATACCCTAAATCTAGCACATGGCTTTGTTCTAGTCTCTGGCCTGATCACATACTCTCCTCTTTTATTTTTCTTTTCCTAAACAAATTATCTTTTCAATTCCTTTTTCAAAATATTTCTTTAATTTTCATCTTTGCAGTCATAGTCCATCCTTTCATCGTGTTTACCCTTATTGTGTGTGTGTGTGTGTGTGTGTGTGTATTTTTTTTTTCTTTCTTTAAAATTTTGGGAGGTAGTTTCTTCTAAGAGAACAGAATACATCCAAAATCAAGTGGGTGGCTCTGTTCTACTCACCAGTCTAATACATATATCTTTTTAAATTTTTTTTATTTTTGTTTTTCCCCCTTTTTTCTCCCCCCGGCTTCAGGTCTCTTCTGATTTGGTTAGCATATATTTTTCTGGGGACTTTGTCACCCTTTCAGTATTTTCTTCTCTCATTTATATATTCTTATCTGGATAAAATGACAAGGTAGGAAAAAAAAAACACACAAAAAAAGAACAAGAGGCAGTACTGATGGTGAGGGACCTAGTCAATATGGACATTAGTAATATGTCAGCAATAGAGTTCAGAATGATGATTATCAAGGTGCTAGTTGGACTTGAGAAAGGCATGGAAGATATTAGAGAATCCCTTTCTGGAGAAATAAAATCACTTTCTGGAGAAGTAAAGAGCTAAAACCTAACCGAGTTGAAATAAAAAAAGCTATTAATGAGGTACAATAAAAATGGAGCCTCTTACTGCTAGGATAAATGAAGCAAAGGAGAGAATTAGTGATATAGAAGACCAAATAGCAGAGAATAAAGAAGCTGAGCAAATGAGAGACAAACAAATACTGGACCACGAGGGGAGAATTCGGGAGATAATTGATACCATAAGATGAAATAATATTAGAATAATTGGGAATTCAGAAGAAGAAGAAGGAGAGAGAGGAGCAGAAGGTATATTGGAGCAAATTACATATTATAGTATGTAGAGAATTTCCTTAATATGGCAAAGGGAACAAGCATCAAAATCCAGGAGACACTGAGAAGCCTCCTCAAAATCAATAAAAATAGGTCACACCCCATCATCTAATAGTAAAACTTACAACTCTTAGTGACAAACAGAAAATCTTGAAAGCAGCTCAGGACAAGAAGTCTGTAACATACAATGGTAGAAATATTAGATTGGCAGCAGACTTATCCACAGAGACCTGGCAGGCCAGAAAGAACTGGCATGATATATTCAGGGACTAAACAAGAAAAATATGCAGCCAAGAATTCCATATCAAGCTAGGTTGCCATTGAAAATAGAAGGAAAGATCAAAAGCTTCCAGCACAAACAAATATTAAAAGAATTTGCAAATGCTAAACCAGCCCTACAGGAAATATTGAAAGGGGTCCTCTAAGCAAAGAGAGATTCTAAAAGTAATAGAACAGAAAGAAACAGAGACAATATACAGTAACTGCCACCTTACAGGCAATACAATGGCACTAAATTCATATCTTTCAACAGTTACCCTGAATGTAAATGGGCTAAATGCCCCAATCAAAAGACACAGGGTATCAAAATGGATTAAAAAAATAAATAAAAACAAGACCCATCAATATGCTGTCTACAAGAAACTCATTTTAGACCCAAAGACACCTCCAGATTGAAAGTGAGGGGGTGGAAAACAATTTACCATGCTAATGCTCATCAAAACAAAGCTGGAGTAGCAATCCTTATATCAGATCAATTAGATTTTAAGCCAAAGACTATAATAAGAGATGAGGAAGGACACTATATCATACTTAAAGGGTCTAACTAACACGAAGAGCTAACAATTTTAAATATCTATGTCCTAATATGGCAGCAGCCAATTATATAAACCAATTAGTAACAAAATCAAAGAAACACATTGACAATAGTACAGTAACAGTGGAGGATTTTAATACCCTGTCACTAAAATATGATAAAATGGACAGATCATCCAAGCAAAAGATCAACAAGGAAATAAAGGCTTTAAATAACATGGAGGACATTGAGAGATGGAGAGAAGTGAGATGGGGGAAATCAGACGGGGAGACAAACCATGAGAAACGGTGGACTCTGAGAAACAAACTCAGGGTTTTGGAGGGTGGGAGGTAGGGGGTTGGGTAAGCCTGGTGGTGGGTATTATGGAGGGCACGAATTGCATGGAGTACTGGGTGTGGTGCATAAACAATGCATTTTGGAACACTGAAAAGAAATAAAATAAAATAAAGTAAATTGTAAAAAAAAATGACACACTGGACCAGATGGACATCACAGATATATTCAAAACATTCCATCCCAAAGCAAGAGAATACACATTCTTCTGTAGTGCGCATGGAACATTCTCCAGAATAGATCAAATCCTGGGTCACAAATCAGGTCTTAACCAGTACTAAACGACTGGGATCATTCCCTGCATCTTTTCAGACCACAATGCTCTGAAGCTAGAACTCAATCACAAGAGGAAAGTTAGAAAGAACTCAAATACAGGGAAGCTAAAGAGCATCCCACTAAAGAATAAATGGGTCAAACAGGAAATTAAAGAAGAATTGAAAAAAAATTAATGAAAACAAATGAAAATGAAAGCACAATGTTCCATATCTTTGGGACATAGCAAAGGCAGTCTTGAGAGGAAAGTATATAGTGATACAAGCCTTTCTTCAAGAAACAGGAAAGGTCTCAAGTATACAACCTAATCCTACACCTAAAGGACCTGGAGGAAGAATAACAAAGAAAGCCTAAACTCAGCAGGAGAAGAGAAATATAAAGATCAGAGCAGAAATCAGTGAAACAGAAACCAAAATAACAGTAGAATAAATCAACGAAACTAGGAGCTGATTCTTTGAAAGAATTAATAGGATTGATAAACTCCTGGCCAGACTTATCAAAAAAAAAAAGAAAGAAAGAAAGAAAAAAAAAGAAAAAGAAAAAGAAAGAAAGAAAGAAAAGAGAGAGAGAGAGAGAATGGACCCAAATAAATAAAATCATGTATGAAAGAGGAGAGATCATGACCAACACTAAAGAAATACAAACAATTATAAGAACATATGATGAGCAACTATATGCTGGCAAATTTGACAATCTGGAAGAAATGGATACATTCCTAGAGACATATAAACTACCAAAACTGAACCAGGAAGAAATAGAAAACCTGAACAGACCCATAACCTGTAAGGAGATTGAAGCAGTCATCAAAAATCTCCCAAAAAACAAACAAACAACAAACAAATCTCCCACCAAACAAAAGCACAAGGCCAGACAGCTTCCCAGGGGAATGCTACCAAACATTTAAAGAAGAATTAATTCCTATTTTCCTGAAACTGTTCCAAAAGATAGAAATGGAAGGAAAACTTCCAAACTCATTTTATGAGGCCAGCATTACATTGATCCCCAAACCAGACAAAGATCCCACCAAAAAGGAGAATTACAGACCAATATCCTTGATGAACCTGAATGCAAAAATTCTCACCAAAATACTAGCCAGTGGGATCCAAGAGCGCATGAAAAGGATTATTCACCATGACCAAGTGGGATTATTCCTGGGCTTCAAGGTTGGTTCAACATCTGCAAATCAATCAATATGATACAATACATTAATAAAAGAAAGAACAAGAACCATATGATACTTTCAATAGATGCTGAAAAAGCATTTGACAAAGTACAGCATCCTTTCTTGATCAAAACTCTTCCAAGTGTAGGGATAGAGGGTACATACCTTAATATCATCAAAGCCAGCTATGAAAAACCTACAGTGAATATCATTCTCAATGGGGAAAAACTGAGAGCTTTTCCCCTAAGGTCAGGAACACAGCAGGGATATCCACTATCACCACTGCTATTCAACATAGTACTAGAAGACATACCCTCAGCAATCAGACAACAAAAAGAAATTAAAGGCATCCAAATCAGCAAAGAAGAAATCAAAGTCTCACTCTTTGCAGATGATATGATACTTTATGTGGAAAACCCAAAAGACGCCACTCCAAAACTGCTAGAACTCATACAGGAATTCAGTAAAGTGTCAGGATATAAAATCAATGCTCAGATATCAGTTGCATTTCTATACACCAACAACAATACAGAAGAAAGAGAAATTAAGGAATCAATCCCATTTACAATTGCACCCCAAACCATTAAGATACATAGGAGTAAACCTAACCAAAGAGGCAAAGAACCTGTACTCAGAAAACTATAAAATACTCATGAAGGAAATCGAGGAAGACACAAAGAAATGGAAAAATGCTCCATGCTCATGGATTGGAAGAACAAATATTGTGAAAATGTCTGTGCTACCTAAAGCAATCCACACTTTTAATGCAATGCCTATCAAAACACCATCAATTTTTTTCAAAGAAATGGAACAAATAGCCCTAAAATGTATATGGAATCAGAGAAGACCCCGAATAGCCAGAGGAATGATGAAAAAGAAAGCCAAAGTTGGTGACATCACAATTCCAGACTTCAAGCTCTATTACAAAGATGTCATCAATCAAGACAGTATTGTACTGGCACAAAAACAGACACATAGATCAATGAGACAGAATAGAGAGCCCAGAAATAGACCCTCAACTCTATGGTCAACTAATCTTTGACAAAGTAGGAAAAAATATCCAATGGGAAAAAACCAGTCTCTTCAACAAATGGTGTTGGGAAAACTGGACAGCCACATGCAGAAGAATGAAACTAGACCATTTCCTTATGTCACACACAAAAATAGACTCAAAATGGATGAAAGACCTCAATGTGAGACAGGAATCCATCAAAATCCTTGAGGAGAACTTAGGCAGCAATCTCTTAAACCTCAGCCACAGCAACTTCTTCCTAGAAACATCGCCAAAGACAAGGGAGGCAAGGGCAAAAATGAACTACTGGGCCTTCATCACGATCAAAAGCTTTTGCACAGCAAAGGAAACAGGCAACAAAACCAAAAGACAACTGACAGAATGGGAGAAGATATTTGCAAATGACATATCAGATAAAGGGCTAGTTAACAAAAATCTATGAAGAACATATCAAACTCAATACTCAAAGAACAAATAATCCAATCAAGAAATGGGCAGAAGACAGGAACAGATGTTCCTGCAAAGAAGACAACCAGATGGCCAACTGACACATGAAAAAGTGCTCAACACCACTTGGCATCAGGGAAATACAAATCAAAAGCACAATGAGATACCACCTCACACCAGTCAGAATGGCTAAAATTAACAAATCAGGGAATGACAGATGCTGGCGAGGATACAGAGAAAGGATAACCCTCCTACACTGTTGGTGGGAATGCAAGCTGGTGCAGCCGCTCTGGAAAACAGCATGGAGGTTCCTCAAAAATTTGAAAATAGAGTTAGCCTACAACCCAGCAACCACACTATTGGGTATTTACCCTAATGATACAAATGTAGTGATCCGAAAGGGCACGTGCACCCAAATGCTTATAGCAGCAATGTCCACAATAGCCAAACTATGGAAAGAACCTGGATATCCATCATTAGATGAATGGATAAAGAAGTAGTGGTATATATATATAATGGAATACCATGCAGCCATCAAAAGAAATGAAATCTTGGTATTTGCAATGACGTGGATGGAACTAGAGGGTATTATGCTGAGCGAAACAAGTCAATCAGAGAAAGACAATTATCATATGATCTCTCTGATATGAGGAATTTGAGAGGCAGGGCAGGACGTTATGGGGATTAGGGCAGGAAAAAATGAAATAAGATGGGTTCGGGTGGGAGACAAACCTTATAAGAGACTCTTAATCTCACAAACGGGGTTGAGGGCTTTGGGAGAGGCTGGCTGTGTTATGGGCATTGGGGAGGATATATGATGAGTGCTGTGAAATGTGTAAGCCTGAGGATTCACAGTCCTGTATCCCTGGGGCAAATCATACATTATATGGTAATAAAAATAATCTTAACCCCCCCACACACACACACAAACTGAAAACAAAGTGTGCTTGTGTAGCTGGGTCAGTTGAGCCACTGACTCTTGATTGAGATGGAATTCCAAATGAGGCCCCATACTCAGGGCAGTCTGCTTGTCCCTCCTCCTCCCCCTCTGCCACTCATTTCCTGTCTCTCTCTCCCTCTATCTAAAATAAATAAATAAATAAATAAATAAATATTTAAAAAAAAACTAAAAAGAGGGAAAGAACTATGGGTAGGGAGTGATGGAGAGGAATGGAGAAGGAGGTTGAGAGCATAAATCCTGAAATACACAAATTCCTGGTTCCCAACCTTTGCTATGGCTACCTCATTCTTGCCCTCTTTATAATTTTATCATATGAACCAGTCTTTCCCCATTTCACCAAATCTACTTTGAGTTTGGTTTCTATTCCTTGTTTCAGAGAGTTTAGAGAGTACTGACTAATAAATACTAATCAGTCTTTGATCACAATAATAAAAATTGAAATTTGGTTTCCCTCTCAGAATATATGCATGCAAAAGTATTAATTCAGAAATTAATGAAGAATGCCCTTTATTTTATGAATTCAAAGTATGTCAGCCACTTCTCTGCCTATTGCTTTGAGAATAACTATAGAGGACATAAAATTGGGGGAAAAATGAAGGACTACCTCTCTTCCACATTCTTTTTTTTTTTTTTAAAGATTTTATTTATTTATTTGACAGAGAGAGATCACAAGTAGACGGAGAGGCAGGCAGAGAGAGAGAGAGAGAGGGAAGCAGGCTTCTTGCTGAGCAGAGAGCCCGATGCGGGACTCGATCCCAGGACCCTGAGATCATGACCTGAACCAAAGGCAGCAGCTTAACCCACTGAGCCACCCAGGTGCCCTCTTCCACATTCTTAAAGGAAAGAAAAGTGTTAACATTCCCCATGTCCTCATTTAAAGTGTAAAGCTTATGAAATGTCTAGCTCCTGCTATTTTGCTTTCTGGTGGGAACTGGCACACAGCTGTATATGCAGAAGCTGTGAGGAGGACATTCATGTCTTTGCCTAATTAATGTGCAGCTTTGCTGGACTTTTGTCCAATCCCTGACAATGCTGACAGTGATAAGGGACCATTAAAGTCTAATGAGCTTGGAAAAATTGGAAATCGGAGCCTCCTGTAGAATGTTAAAGCCGATCTACTTGTGTGGGGAGAGAAAAAAATCTCAAGACATTCATTGTATTCATTAACAATGTCTTTTTGAGTTAGTAAACAAACATTCTTATCATTTAAAGTTCTATTATGTAAGTATCTTTCATTTTTTAAGCTACAAATTTGTTGACTAATTGTAGCAGGGAAGAACAAATAAATTAACCCTTCTTTTCATCAGAAAGTAGAACTAAGTGTGTCTAAATCAAGCTTTTTGTCTTAATAAGAGCTTCCTGGAAGAAATGTTGTCTGATCTTAGCAATCTGATGTTAAACTAAAATGTACACATTTTTGTGCAATATATATAGATTACTGATGTTCAGAGCTAGTCCATTATTAAATTACAACATGTTTCACAAATAATTATTTTAGTTGAAAAATTATAGAGGATACTTAATAAATTTCCTAATTCTTCTTTATCCTTGACATTAGCCATCATAACTTGCATTCATTTATTGTCCTATTAATGTGCATGTACACACACACACGCACATATATTACATTAGTACTTTAATACTACCAGTACAAGTACATTAGTAAACAAGACAGATACTGTCGCTGCCTCTGCCTCATATCAGAAAGCCTTTATGGAAAGTCTTCTTGTAAAGTGCTTTTCAGCACCATTATTGCATTTCTCCACTTACTGCATGGATTCATGCAATAAGTAATATGGTGTGTTACTATGATATACTTTGTATTTGAAGCCTCCTTGAATGGATCAAAAAATACCATTGCTATGCTGAAGTCCATACTATAATGAGCTGTTATAATGAAACTCCTATCTGTTTCCAGAAGATAATTTACATTCAAAATTGGAGAAAAAGGCTTTCCTGAAAATGACCAAGCAAAACACTGTAAATTCCCCAGCACTTCTGCATTCTGAGATATTTTCCTTCGGAGTTGACATGCAAATCATTAATGTCTACACATTGTTCCCATTCATGCAAAGGACAGTGGCAATACAAATTAGCCATTTTGATCATCAGTAAAAATCAATAAAAGCACTAACTTCATGGATATTTATGTAAAAAGTTGGGATTTTTTTTCTTTCTGAATCTTTTCTCCTGAACTGTTTCTACTGACACAAAATGTCTATTCACATTAGTGAGAAGGAGAAATAATTAACTGTAAGTTGTCACTAGTGATTGGATGATCCATGAAGTAAGGCACATTAAGTGGGACAGATGAAATCCAGGCTATCCTTCCCCACATCTGCTGAAACAGAATTAAGAAATAATCTCAGGGGCGCCTGGGTGGCTCAGTGGGTTAAGCCACTGCCTTCGGCTCAGGTCATGATCTCAGGGTCCTGGGATTGAGTCCCACATCGGGCTCTCTGCTCAGCGGGGAGCCTGCTTCCCTCTCTCTCTCTCTCTCTCTGCCTGCCTCTCTGTCTACTTGTGATCTCTCTCTGTCAAATAAATAAATAAAAAAATCTTAAAAAAAAAAAAAAAAGAAATAATCTCAGAAATATTTCCACTTTTCATTTCCAAAGTTTATGAGGACAAAAATGATAATAGCCAATATTTTATAGAATCTTTAAGGAAAACATTCTACTCTCAAAATGTGTCTGAAATAAAGATAAATCTATATAATTGCAACTAGAGTGAGATCTTAATAATTTGTAAGTTTACTCTACCTGATTTTTAAGTATGAACTGTTAGTGAATAAAAAAGAAATTATTTGGTTCCTAATGCATTCATTCAACAAATATTTAGTGTGTACCTTCCATATATCACAAGTTTTTTCAAATAACTGAGATAATAAGGATGACTAAAATATAATTATTCTCCTTAAAACAAATCCTGTCCAATAGAAAGTAAATTAGAAAATTGATGCTTAAAATATAGCATTATCAGGGCTATAGAGGCCAGAAGAAGGTTCTAGAAGGAAGATTAGCAGATGTGAGGATAAGGGCCTCACAAAAGTTTCAGGAGCATGTAATGCTTTATCTGACTCTTTTAGGATACTTAGCAGATACCTAAAAAACTGAAAATAGAGGAGTTTACTGGAGTTAGATGAAATGTGGCTGCTGACAGATAGTTTCAGAAAAAGGCCATCAGCAGCAAAGTCAAGTAGGTATGAGGCCTAACACCTGTGGGAAGAAGCAAGTAGTGTTATCTATCTGGAGTGAAGGTTAAGGAAGGAATATTGTAGAAGGTGAGCCCTAAAAGAGAGTGACTAAGGTTAGATCATAAAAGACCTCAAATGTTTCCATGAGAAATTTGTATTTTATTTTGAAGATTTGTAAAGGGACATTAAAAATTTCTAAACATGGCTAAGTTTGTATTTTAGAAAGAGTACTTTGCTATTAAGTTGAGTTAAGTAAGATTGGATGCAAGAGACCATTTTGGAAGATACAGAGCAGAAGTAGAAGATGCCCCTCTCATCTCATTTAGAAAACTTGAAATGTCTGTGCTTCTTCCTGAAAATGGGAACAAAGTGGAGTTTTATTCTTTATTATTTATTGAAAGGCAAATGATAAAGGGAAGGCCAAGTTCAATTTGGATATTACAGTTTCAAAGGCACATACACCATATAAAATGGGCCATGAAATAGAAAGAGGACAAGAGCTTAAAAAAAGTAATGGTTAGAAACAGACCATGGGCATCATGATCATATGTGTATTGGTTTTGTCAGCCCTGGCAACCTCCCCTCTGATAGGCCCATGATGCACTGGATGTTCTGTTACAGGTTTGCCCAACTTCGCTGATGGTAAGAAAAGCCTCAAGTGTTCATTAAAAGACATTTACAAAGAAAAGCAGATATTCCCAGCTTTCTTCCCAGACTGTGAATAAGAATCTCCAAGGAAAAGCTTGGAGACCCGTTTGTCTCATTCTGTTTTTAAAATATATAAAATCCTTAAAGGATTTATACCAGCATGGAATTCTAGGATCTGCTAGATTAGTAGCAACATTTGTTAAGTATCTACTATGTGTTAGCATTCTACTACAGTCTCTATGCTTTACAATAACATAATACAACAGATATTATTATCCCCATTTTAACACGAGGAAACTGACGTTTATGGTCTTGTTCAAGGTCTCAAAGTTGATGAATGGAAACAGCAACTTCTACTAATTCCAGCGTCTGCACTCTTTACATTAAAATATATATTACCCTGCTTTGTTCTGAAGAATGGCCAGCATTACATGAAAGATATTTTCTTTTAGTAAAGAAACTATCATAGAGAAAATGAAGCAACTTCCAACAAAATTTTTTTAATTTTATTTTTTATCTTTTTATATAATTATCTTTATGTGTCTAACACCAGCCCATTCTTAGCATTGCAAATCCCAAACATCTCTTTTCCTTCCTTGCATCAACGCTGCTTTGCTAAGCAACTGTAGGTGCTCAGGTGCTTAGCCTCATACTCTTTATTCTTTATTACTTTTATCTTTTCTTCCTCATCTATTTTCTCTTCAATTTCTTGTCTGAAGAGAGAAACCACTACCCATACTGAATTCTGGCCACTTTTGAGCCAAAGATGACTTAACAAAATGGGGATGATAAGTAGGGAGGCTATCCAAGTGGGAGGGGCAGGTGAGAGGAATAGCAGTGATATCTAATATAAATAGAATATAAGAGAAAGTATAGGGGCACCTGGGTGACTCAGTGGGTTAAGCCTCTGCCTTCGGCTCAGGTCATGATCTCAGGGTCCTGGGATCAAGCCCCATATCAGGCTCTCTGGTCAGCAGGGAGCCTGCTTCCCCCTCTCTCTCTGCATGCCTTTCTGCCTACTTGTGATTTCTCTTTCTGTCAAATAAATAAATAAAATCTTTAAAAAAGAGAGAGAAAGTATAAAATACCTGATTAAGCTATATTTCAATGTTAAATACATTTTTGCTACATTAGTCTTCTGTTCAGCAAGTATAAATACATTTTCTTCACTACAGGAGCCCTGTTAATAATTTGAATACTCTGACAATTAATGATCCTAGGATCCTCATCCAAAATCATGTGCCCTGCAGGTCCTTATGGTGCTAACAATTGGAAAGGTTAGGTCATTTTTTAGCTTGCTCTTATTCCTAAGATTTACAATGCACCAAGCTTTTCTGTATATGACCATCAGTCAACCAATACTTACTAAAGGCTAACAGGGTGCAGCATCATACGGAATCCCATGCCATGATAGATTCAAGAAAGCAAAGATAATATCTGATGGGTTTAAAAATAGATGAGACATATTTCCCTCAGCATAATACTCTCTAGTTCCATCCACATCATTGCAAATGGCAAGATTTCATTTCTTTTGATGGCTGTATAAATAAGTCAGAGAAAGACAATTATCATACGATCTCCCTGATATGAGGAATTTGAGAGGCAGAGTCGGGGGTTTGGGGGTAGGGAAGGAAAAAATGAAACAAGGTGGGATTGGGAGGGAAACAAACCATAAGAGACTCTTAATCTCACAAAACAAACTGAGGGTTGCTGGGGGGAAAGGGGGTATGGAGAGGGTGGTTGCCTTAGGGACACTGGGGAGGGTATGTGATATGGTGAGTGCTATGAAGTGTGTAAGCCTGACAATTCACAGACCTGTACCCCTGGGGCAAATAATACATTACATGTTAATAAAAATAATTTAAAAAAATAGACGAGACAGGACACATCCAAGCAGGGGTATTAGAAGCACAAGGAAGCTCAAGAAACTGGTGAAGATAAAGTTAAATAAGCAATCTGATATCCACATGGAGACAGGCAAATGTTATCATAAATGGACATCAAAGGCCAAGGAGTTCCATGCTACAAACTATAAAGCCAATGAGTGGAACATTTTGTAGTGCAGGGCAGTAAGGAAGTATTTAAATAAGAATGGAAACACATCAAAATATCACAAGAACCAGCTTGAAAGTGTTTCCACTAATTAAAGCTGGTACAATCTGAGCATCAAAATAATCACCTTAACAAACTAAAAAATGGATTAAATAAGAATCCATGAGTATATGCTGATATTAATCAATTAAACAATATGAAAGATAGCCCTTTCATATAGTAGAATGCCAACCATTAAATGTAGAAGGAATGATAGAATTAGAAAATCATCATTTGGGGGTGCCTGTGTGGCTCAGTGGGTTAAGCCTCTGCCTTTGGCTCAGGTCATGATCTCAGGGTTCTGGGATGGAGTCCCACATCAGGCTCTCTGCTCAGTGGGGAGCCTGCTTCCCCTCCCCTCCTTCTCTTCCTGCCTCTCTGCCTACTTGTGATCTCTGTCTGTCAAATAAATAAATAAAATCTTAAAAAAAACTAATAATTGAGTCAGGCAAAAATCATCAATGGATGCTAAAACTAGGGGGTAAAAATTTAATGAGGAACAGGATATTTACATAGCCTCAAAGTATCTCACACAGATATTTATTAATTACAAACTGAAAAACAGTAACTTGAAATGTTCCTTATTATATTATCATTAATAAAAATGATACTGTTCTAATTTTATATCACTGTTCTATAGGAAAAAATTTTAATTAGTATGTGTCTGAACTAAAAACTAAATTGAAGCCAATTTTTCTGATATCTATTTATTCTGTTGTCTTCCCTCTCTAACTCCTCTAAGTATTGCAGGGAAAAAATTCTAGGTAATTGATTGTTCTAATCAGTTGCATTTTTATTGATCAATATTTTACTGAATTTACTGTCTCTAGTTTCAGTGAATTCATAAAAATGATCTAACTTTTTTTTTTAACTTAATAGTTAGGGTGCACCCTCTCTCAGAACAGATCTCTTAGAAGAGTATAAGGAAAACAGCACCTGGAAATCAAGGTGTCAGAGCTATGGAGAAATAGTCTGGGTGAGAGAGATGAGAAAATTATTTTCAACCCCACATGCAACAATACTGGATACAGTACCCACCCTTAGCCTGAGCTCAGCAGACCTGGAGGGATTAGTGCTCAAGGAAAGGAAAGAAACAGATACAGCACTCTCATGGCCATTCAATCATAGGACTCCTCAGAAGGATTATTTTCATTCCAGCCTTAGCATTTTTAAAAGAAAACACATCTCTCAAGTATTGTATGGAATAGCTAAAGGGGGCTTCCAAGCCATGATATTATGTTTGGCCTGTCCCAAGTAAATTCCAAAGAATGCAAATTCTATAAGATGACAATACATATTTCAAAAAAGTTGATATCTACAGTCAAAAAGATTGGAAAAAATTTGGGTTAAAGTAGTTTAATTAAATTTTCTTACTACACAAATATTTTAAGAAAGCTCTTTATTATTTACCAATGTAAAATTTGAATTTCGAGAGGCTGTGTGATACCATATGCTTTCAAAATTATTTGATCATGAAGTTAACCTTTCTTACAGAGCCTCTTACAGAACTTGTGTTCCAATAAGTATGAAAGAAACAGAAAATACCAAGGAAATTTGTCCTTTACATCAAGGAGATATAAACATTTGTTGAGAACAAATTCAACAAAACTATTATAATTGATATTATTATATTTGTATTATAATTAAATTTTAATTATAATTGATGCATGGAGAACACTTTTAGAAAAATTCAACGAGGGGATGCCTAGGTGGTTCAGTCAGTTGGGCAACTGCCTTTGGCTCAAATCATGATCTCAGGATCCTGTGATCGAGTCCCACATCAGGCTCCTCGATCAGTGGGGAGCCTGCTTCTCCCTCTGGCTGCTGCTTTCCCTGCTTGTGCTCTCTCTCTGACAAATAAATAAATAAGATCTTTAAAAAAAAGAAAAAGAAAAATTCTATGAGACTATATTTAAAATAATTTATTCCATCTAGTATCTGATCTTGGTTTCTCCAATAAACTGAAATAGGGCTCCTTGGAAAACTGGCTTATACTAGAGCTGGGGCAGCAAAGATACAAGATGACCCTGGATCATCATGTAATGACAGAAAATTAGAAAGCGCTGAAAACTTAAAACACAACAATGGATGCATGTCAAAAGGAATATAAGGCCAACTGAAAGAGGTCCCCATGGCCAATGCCAGAACAATGTGAGCAACAAAATAAGTCAATTAATATTGGATTATAACACAAAATACAAAATAAACATACATGAGTTCATATTAATATAGACAAGTGAATAAATAAAAATGGAGGAGAAAAGACAAATTTTTCTTACAGAATTCCAAATGATACTTCCTACCCAGAAGGTGGAACCAAGCTCTTCCTCAAACTACTCCCTGCTCCTTCTGTGTGGGCTACACTTATTAACTTCCTTCAAAAGAATAGAGGAGGGAAAAGTAATTTAGTGTGGAGAAACTAGAAAAAAACTACCTGGGGTAGAAGATCATGGTTCAGATAATCGGTGGTAAGTCAGCTTGATAGTCTATTACCTGTATTGCTCAGGCTGTCACAAGAAAATACCACAGACAGAGTGGCTTAAACAACAGAAATTCATTTTCTCAGAGCTCTAAGGGCTAGAAGTCTAAGATCAAAATGTCAGCAGGTTTTGGTTTCTTCTAAGGCCTCTTTCTCTTGGTTTGCTGAAGGCTGACTACTCACTATATCCTCAATCTTTTTTGTCTGTGTCCTAATCTCCTCTTCTATTAAGGACACCAGTCATACTAGATCACAGCCCGCCCATATATAAGCAATTAGATTGTAATTGTACTAATTTATTAAGGCAAAAGGAAATATGGAAGGAAGGAGAAAGAAAGCAATAAATTATGAATGGGATAAACCAAAATCAGTCTGGATGAAACTATAACTCTAGAAACTAAAGTACATTCTTCATGAATGTCTTATGTCATAGAAAATCTTAGATAGGATTTAATTGTCCAAAGGCAAAAAGACAGAGCCACAGAAAGGACAGACAAGGAAGCTGCAGAACAAAGGAAGTAAATTAAGAACCAATGAACAACCAAATGAAATTAACAACCAGAAACTACTGTTACAGAGCCAATAAATCAGTTAGAACACAGAAGGGGCAAATAGACTTAAGTAGAATTTGAATTAATGACTTGAGACAACAACAATAAATGTAGAAGAGGAAAAAATGTAATCAAACAATGATAGATTTGAAGGATAAAAACAATACAACATAAACATAATTATCATTTGAAATAGAAAACTCAACAAACTGAACAGAAAAAGTACTTAGAGATATGATACATAATATTTCCATGAACTAAATCTTCAGATTTAGGAAGAGCTGACAAAGAACAATCAATAGCAAAAGATGCTAGTTAAATAACTGAACTTTAAAGATAAATAAAGAATTCTCTAGGGTGTCCTAAAAGAATAAAACAAGGAGGAAAAGGCTGGCCTAATAATGTTTCCTAAATATTCAATTCCAGAATTCAATGGAGCCAAGTCTGTATGTTCTGAAAAGAAAGACACAACGGTACTATATAGTCTTATACTCAACCCAGCTGTCATCTGAGGCACTGATATAGTAATATGGACAACACCACTCAGGAGAAAGGAATAGGAGAGGAAGCAAGTATAAAAGAATTCACCCTCCATCTTCCATAGAGAGCTACTGGTCTAACCTGACCAAGTATAGACGTGGAACTTAAAAGCCTCCATACCAATAATATTTTTCCTTACTATTTTCTTTTTTTAAAATAATTGATAATCCTTTAGCAAAAAAGAAACATTTTACGTTTAGTAATTCCTTCGGTTCCACTTGTTTCTTATTCTGTTAGATTCAAGTGGAATTAAGGGGTGACAAGATGGCTGGGAAGTAGGAGGAGGCACCCTTTCAAGTGGAATTAAACTAAATACTTTTTAATTTTAGAAGAGGAAGCTGTCTATTATTCAATTGTTATAAATTTATATTTGGCTTCCTTTATCTTTCCTTTTATGTATACTCATAGAGATATATCTGGGGAAATGTTCCCAAATGTAACGCTGGTCATTTTAGGGTGAAAACATTTTGAATGAATTGCCTCTTCCTTCTGCTTTTCTAAGTTGTTGAATCTGATTAAGATGAACATGTATCATTTTAAGTAGAAAAAAGTTGTTATCTTTAAAAAATATAGTTACAAGGAAGAAAGAAAGGATTATCCTTTTTTCTACTTTTTTCATGGCCTCGAAAGGAGAAAAAAAGCGGTGAAATGAGCAAAGGAAAAGGGAGTTTACAATCTGATTTGAGATTAGAAAGGCAGTTTCTTCCAAAGGAAGGATTTGTTAATTGATGAGAGCTGAGTCTCTCTGTCTGTGGAAGCTGTACAATGAAGCACTCTCAGGATAAATAAGCAACAGTTAAGGACAACATATGGGCTTTTTATGCCAAATACGAAAATAAATTTCCTGTTGACCATGGATGAACTGAGAATGGAAGGTTCTATACTACTTAGAAATCATCAGGAAAAAGATTAAAATCAAAATAAAATGAAAGGTAAGGAATAATTGATAATGGGCAAGCTTAATGGCAAACTGTACTTAAAATTACTGAGAACTAGCACTAGAAATTTATTGCAAAGAGATTTGTAATTTTTATTAAGAATTCCAGTAAGCCCCAGAGTTCTGGGTAATGTGAATCACTGAGAAGGAATTTACTATTTTCAGGCCAAAATCTGATTTTTTAATGAGGTAATAAGGTCAAAAGATCATGAAGTTTCCATTAACTTACCTTATACAGACCCCTTAAATGACTTTGAAATGTATGAATTAGGCTCTGTCAAGGATTGGATGAAGACTATTACAGTTCTGACTGCCCCACTCTCTTATGAAGCATTTAAGATATATTTGCACATTGCTTTCACCATTCTCATTCCCTCCATTCTTCCCCCAAATCCATTTTTCCTTGACACTCCCTCACACAATGATTTACATTCTCTTCACATACAGAAAGAAACATCAGCTATCTGTCCCTGAATAACCACAGGCAATACATTGAAATAATTGCCTAATTGAGAAAATCCCCTTTTAATAATCTAAGGATGACTACTAGAGTTCTCATCTGATAAAACTAAACTAAATCTCTGCTAATGGAAGGGTACTTTCAGTACCAAGACTAATTTATCCCAGATCAATTCCACTATATATTCTGTGCAAAAATGATTTGATGGCAAATAGATCTAGGAAAAAAAATCACTCCATATATTTCTATTGATGAGCCCCAAGGCACTATAGCATATGAGAAGCTTTGAGAAATTCTCAGGAAAGACATAGTCATGATTTTATTTGATTCAGTGTTTCTCACACTTGTTTCACTGGGGAATTATTTCCCTGCTTCCACTCCCCACACAATTTTAGCAACAGAACACATTTGGAGTTTCTTATTCTAGGTCTTTATTTTTCCATGTTATTATTTTTGTTATATATAATATATATACAATGTATACATATATAATGTTATGTTTCATTTTATTTTGATTTTAATCTTTTTCCTGATGATTTCTACAACATATATTTCTGTTGTAATAATTTTTATTTACCATTTTTTATGTTCTTGATCAATGGTGTAGATCTAATATTCTGCCTTTCAAAGGGAATCATTTGTATATGTTGCTGAGCTTTACCTATGCTCCTTGACTTACTACTAATAAAGAATTTTTGCTTAATCGGGCATATTCTGACTTACTTCTTACTCTATTTGAGCCAATGCTCTTCTCTTGTGCAAATTACCAAATAGTTTTTAATTTATGTGGTTGTGTCTATTTTGTGAGAGAGAAAATACTATTTGGATTGTAATGATCAAATCACAATCTTATGTAAGTTTCAACTCAATATGAGATCTCCTATCATCTTGTTTACACTTAATTCACTTCTGTCATTTAAAAAAGACTCTAAGTCACCATTAGCAATTTTGATTCAGTCAATTCATTCAGACAACAAAAAATTAACAAGCTTCTAAAGTGTAGCAGATATTCCTTTGCTACTCAGATATTTATAAAACATTTGCCATATTGCAACCGCTGCACAAGTTGTTGGGAATACTTTGGATCATAGACTAGATATTTAGGGACAAAGATACTCATCTGGTATTTTAAGTCATGAAATTTGGTTAAATCACCTATGGAGGGATTATAATAAGAGAAGAAAATGGAACCAAGGACTCAATCCTGAGAAAATCCCACAGGTCGATTTTGGGTAGCAAAGAAAGAACCAGAAAACGAAGTCAGCTGGTCCATGAGGTAGGATGAAAATGGAGTATATATCTGCAGGAAAAGAAAGATAACAATGTTAAAAAGTAGTAAAATTATATATTTTATTAAATATTGCTGAGAGATCATGATGAGGGTGGAAAAATTTCCATTTGATTTGGTCACATAGAGGTCTTTGCTAATCATGAAATAGACACATATCTGAAAAATAAGTGTGAATAGTTGATATGAAAAGAAGAGCAAGAAAATATTACAATCAAGAGTAACATCATATGTGATGGTCT
This sequence comes from Enhydra lutris kenyoni, assembly GCF_002288905.1. Taxonomy (NCBI): domain Eukaryota; kingdom Metazoa; phylum Chordata; class Mammalia; order Carnivora; family Mustelidae; genus Enhydra; species Enhydra lutris. The sequence continues at coordinate 26,466,575 of NW_019154111.1, forward strand.
TACATGGGAAAAGAAGAGGTAAAGGCACAAGAAATTCTGTATAGGTGAAATATGGGCACAAAAACTGACACAAAACCAGACACATAGACCAGTGGAACAGAGTAGAGAGCCCAGATATGGACCCTCAACTCTAAGGTCAAAAAATCTTTGACATAGGAGAAAAAAATATACAGTGGAAAAAAGTCTCTTCAATAAATGGTTCTGGGAAAATTGGACAGCTACGTATAGAAGAATGAAACTAGACCATTCTCTTACACCACACACAAAGATAAACTCAAAATGGATAAAAGACCTCAATGTGAGGCAGGCATCTATCAAAATCCTAGAGGAGAACACTTTGACATTGACCACAGCAACTTTTTTCAAGACATGTCCCCAAAGTCAAAGGAAACAAAAGTGAAAATGAACTTTTGGGACTTCATCAAGACCAAAAGTTTCTGCAGAGCAAAGTAAACAGTCAACAAAACAAACAGGCAACCCACAGAATGGGAGGAGATATTCCAAATGACACTACAAACAAAGGGCTGATATCCAAGATCTATAAAGAACTCCTCAAACTCAACACACACAAAACAGATAATCACGTCAAAAATGGGCAGAAGACATGAACAGATACTTCTCCAAAGAAGATATACATATTGCTAACAGACACATGAAAAAATGTTCATCAACACTAGCCATCAGGGAAATTCAAATCAAAACCACATTGAGATATGACCTTACACTAGTTAGAATGGCCAAAATCAACAAGACAGTAAACAATAAGTATTGGAGAGGATGTGGAGAACGGGGAACCCTCTTACACTGTTGGTGGGAATATAAGTTGGTGCAGCCACACTGGAAAACAGTGTGGAGATTCCTTAAGAAATTAAAAATAGAACTATCAATTGCACTATTGGGTATTTACCCCAAAGATACAAATGTAGTGGGGAAAAAAAAAAAAAAGCCCATCTGTATCCCAATGTTCATAGCAGCAGTGGCCACAGTCACCAAACTGTGGAAAGAGTCAAGATGCCTTTCAACAGAAGAATGGATAAAGAAGATATGGTCCATATATACAATGGAGTATTATGCCTCCATCAGAAAGAATGAATACCCAAGTTTTATATCAACATAGACAGGACTGGAAGAGATTATGCTGAGTGAAATAAGTCAAGCAGAGAGAGTCAGCTATCATGTGGTTTCACTTACTTGTGGAACATAAGGAATAACATGGAGGACATGGGGAGATGGAGAAGAAAAGGGAGTTGCGGGAAATTGGAGGGGGAGACAAACCATAAGAGACTACGGACTCTGAGAAACAAACTGAGGGTTTTGGAGGGGAGGGTGGTGGGGGGTTGAGTGAGTTGAGTGGTGGGTATTAAGGAGGGCATGTATTGCATGGAGCACTGGGTGTGGTGCATAAACAATGAATTTTGGAATATTGAAAAAAAATTTAATTTAATTTAATTTAAAAAATTACAGTCACAAAAGAGTAATAAGACAGGAGGCTAGAGAGGAAAAACGAAATTTTATTAGGTACTGAGTATATAAATTTCAGGAGAGTATAGGCCTTGCTAGTATAAATGGCATTAACAAGGAATTAAAAAATCACAACTTAGAAGTGGGGCAGTAGAGGAATTGGGTAGGCTCTGCACATAGAAAAGACCAAAGCTAAGGATCAGTTTGCTCCCCTGAAACATTGAACACTTACACTAGGCTGGAGTAGAGGGTGTTGTAGAATATAGGGGAAGACAATTAGGAATCAATCATGAGGGGCTCTGTATGGCATCCTGAAATTTAGGTTTTATCCTATAGACAGTGGAAAGACACTGAGGAATTCTAAGTAGATGAATGATGCAATTTGTAATGATTCATGTTTTGAAATAGTAACTTTGGTAACAGTACGGGAAAGATTGGGGAAGATAAAACTTGAAGAAATGGGCCCAATGAGGGGACTACCATAATACCATAGGCAAGAAATATTGTGGGTCTGAACTTGGGTGATGGGCTGTGAAAATAAAGAAGAAGGAAAGGACAAATCCTCAAGATTTTAAAGAAGTGGAAATGAAAGAATTTGATGACTTTAGGAGGTAAGAGACTTTGCAAAAAGACACTTAAGATTGTTCCAGGTCTCAGACTTGGGTGACGAGATGGATCTTGATGACATTTTACCAAAACAGATCTTGATGTCATTTTACCAAAATAGGAAATGAATCTATCAAATAGCAAATAAACAAAATAAAGGGCTCCATGAGGTCAAACAGTGAATGTAATAGTAGACTAAGTGACAGAAGTGAGGGAAGTGATGGAAGTATAGTATGAAAGTGGGATATTGGAATTTGGAGTTTTAGAGTGGGAAGTTCCCTAAGCAATAAAATGGATCAAGATTTTTTACAGAAGAAAAAAAAATATTTTTTTACAAAAGAATAAAAAGGTATAAATATTAAATGCAGTCAGATAAAAGATTAGAGCAAAAGAATTGTTAGGTGTCCAATAGTTCTGAAAATATGTTCAAGATCATTGGCAAGTTGACTTGAAGCTTCAGGGGATAAAGCAGAAATTAAATCAGTTACAATGTCCACAGCGTCTATAACATACAAAGGAAAAAGCTGTTCATCAGAAACCCAGCTTTCCACCAGTATAGGACATAAAGAAATTTCTCCCATGAGTTTTCAAAAGAAGACAATGTTTTGGTTTTTAAACTGGATTATGCTTACTGCTGAGAGTCATGCCAAGGGCCCGATATTACTTAAATCCTAGGATAAACACAGTTCATGTCTGTGGAATTTTAACTTTATTTGAAAATTTAAATGAAAATAAGAATCATTATTTGCAAAATCAACACTAAAATGTATATAGTAGCAGAAAAAATTAATGAACTTTTAAGGTAAAATGAGTATACAATTAATTTCTACACTTAACAGTTATATTCCTTAAACTGAGAGACACTAATATATTCTCCTGTATCTTTTGAAGGTTACAGATACTCAGTGATTCTCAATTTTTTTTTTTTTATTAAAGACTGGATAGATAACGGGCACCTAGGTGACTCAGTAGGTTAAGTGTCTGCCTTCGCCTTGGGTCATGATTCCAGGGTCCCCATATTGGGCTCCCTGATCCATGTGAGCCTGCTTTTCCCTCTCCCTCTGCCCCCGACACATGCTGTCTCTCTCTCTCTACCTCTCAAACAAATAAATAAAATCTTTTTTTAAAAGCCTGGATATATAAGATTGTAACAGTAACTATAATAATGACTTTTAAATATTTATTTTCTTATTTATTTGACAGAGAGAAAGAGGGAGAGGGAGCGAGCACAAGCAGAAGGAAAAACAGGCAGAAAGAAAGGGAGAAGCAGGCTTTCCACTGAGCAGAGAGCCCAATGCAGAGCTCCAACCCAGGACCATAGCATCATAACCTGAGCCTAAGGCAGGCACTTAACCAACTAAGCCACCCAGGCACCCATAATAATAACTTTTATATAGATTTTGTTCTCTCAATGGAGGCTGGTGGTCTAATGTTAATAAAAGCAATTCACTAGGGACCAAAACAATGCAGAATACTTTTTAGCTCTCTTCTGGTCTGACTTGATCCAAGAATAAATTTTGCTAAGAGTTGCAATGCATGCATTTTATATAGTCTTTCAAGAGTATTATTTAACAGAGTTTTTATGAGTATTAGATGGCACAGGGGTCAAAATTGTATTATTTATTAAGTATCTGGAGTGTAATTTTCTTATATTGCCATTAATACTTGATATAGAGGCACTAATGATGAAAATTTTTGGTAGAAATTTAGGTCAATGGAATCTAACACATAAAGAGTACGTGAATATGAAAAGGACATACTAGTTCTTCAAGGGCATCAAGAGCATGGCCATGATAATTCTAAAATGGAAAAATAATTTAAACAAGTGCTACTAAACACCTACTATAGACATGAAAAAAATTTCTAAAATCCTTCTGATTGTTTATATTTAGATCATCTGACTTCCTGATGGCCCTCTAATGTAAATTGATTGTACAAGGTATCTGTAAATAATGAGCAAGCTGGCTTGCTGGATATAGTAGTTACATAACGTGACTTTGCCTTGGCATTACTTGAGGAGATTTTCTAAATCAAAAATCCTCAGGTCCCTCTCCAACACATCCACAAACTGAGAATCTCTGTAGGTGGGTTCAAGGAAACTGTATGCCTAACATGCTTCCTAAGTGATTCTGATGCATCAAAATTTAGACAATACTGCAAGCCTGTTTACTACAAACTAGTTGAAGACCAGATGCTCATTACCAAAAATGATTATTCACTTGTAATAGTTGATGATTATCCATTCTATCTGACATTAATTAGATAGTACTGCTAACACCATTCCTAATTTGTTACAGTAAAACACTGTTTCCAAAATACACAAAAGATTGTTTTCCTGTTCTTTCTTGTTGGAGATCTAGCAGGTATCTACACCAAACTACTCAAAAGGAGTATCAAGTTATTAAAGAACTAGTTGAAAAGGGGGGACACCATTACATATGTCTCTTTTATGTGCAGGAAATTATTTTCTGACTCATCAGGAGACTATTTCCAAGTGCACATTATACCAAAGCTTCCGGCCTATACTATATTCATTTGATTAGACCTATAACTGATTCATGTATTTGGAGTCAAAGGTCACAAAGGGATCAATAAAAGCTACATACAATTCTATGTTGTTTCTCAGAAGTTTGTCAAGGAGATAATAAGAATAATAATAGAGCCTAAATCAACATTTGCCTCTCTCATAAAACACTGGTCTCAATAGCTTCAGCTTAACTGTAAACTTAAAGAACCTGAAGTTTACAGACACTAAAAGTTGCCCACTGTTTTTGTTTATTATAATGACATTCTCTATATTAAAAGGAAGACAGTAACCAGAGTCCATAGTGGCTAATAAATTGACATAGGCTTTAAGTATACTTATAAAACATAATATTAATGTTATCATCATAAACCTAAGGAAATAGAGGTAAAGAACTGATAGGAAATTAGGAGGCATGATGGAAGGGTGAAGCAGAGAGAACAAAGGGATACTAATAATCTCATCAAATAGGGTAAATCCTGTTCAACAGATAGCTGTCTAAAATTTGATGGAACAAGAAACGCTTTTTTATTCAAGACTATTTTTTAAAGCAGTTTCAGATTAAAAGCAAATGAGAAGGTAGAGAGATACTCCATAAACCTCCTACCCCCATACAAACATTGCCTCCTCTCTTTTCAACATCCCCTACCACAACAGTACATTTGTTATAATTGATGAACCTCCACTGACATATCATAATCACTCAAAGTCCACAGTTTACATTAAATTTCACTCTTGGTATTATACATTCTATGGGTTTGAACACATGTGTGATATAATGACATAGAGCCATCATTATAGTATCATACAAAGTATTCTCACTGTCCTGAAATTCCTCTATCCTCTGTGCATCATCCCTCCCCCCGCTTCTACCTCCAATCCCTGGAAACTCCTGATCTTTTCACTGTCTCCATAGTTTTGTCCTTTCCCAAATGTTGGGATGACACAGTATATAGCCCTTTCATATGGCTTTTTTCACTTAGTAATATGCATTTAAGATTCCTCCATGTTGTCTCATGGCTTGAAAGTTCATTTTGTTTTAGCCCTAAATAATATTCCCACTGTTTGGATGTACTACAGTTCATTTATCCATTCACCTAATGAAGGACATCTTGGTTGTTTCCAGCTTTTGGCAATTATGAATGAAGATGCTTTAATCATTTGTTTTTAGAGTTTTTAGTGAACATGGGTCTCCAACGCCTTTGGGTAAATACCAAGGTATGTGATCTGGAAATGTGGTCAGAGTATATTTAGTATTGTAAGAAAATGACACTCTTCCAAAGGGGCTGTTCCATTTTGGATTCCTACCACCAGTAAATAAGAATTCCTCCTGTTGCTCCATGTCCTCACCAGTATTTATTGTTGACCGTGTTTCAGGTTTAGCCATTCTAATAGATGTGTAGTGGCATCTCATTGTTTTAATTTGCATTTTAGGAGTTTTGTAGAAGTTTTTTAGTTTTGCATTTTATATTTAGTTCTGTGATCCATTCTGAGTTAACTGATGTGAAGGGTGCTAAGTTCTGTATCTAGATTCATTTTTTTTGCATGTAGATATTAGTTGTTCCAGCACCACTTACTGAAAAGACTCTTTCCTCTATAGCATTGCCTTTGCTTCTTTTTCAAGCTGATTGTGAAGTTTATATAGGGAGGCAAAAGACCCAGAAGAGCCAACCCCATATTGAAGAAGAACCAAGATGGGGACTGTCACTCTTAACTTTAAGACTTACTATCCAACTTCAAGAATTATTAAAAAGCTAAGTAATCAAGATAATGTGGTATTGCCAAATAAATAAATAAGTAAACAGACAAACAAATGGGTCAATAGAACAGAATAGAGAGCCCAGAAATAGATCCCTGTAATATAGTCAACTGATGGTATTGAGTTCAATTGTGGCCTTACCAATATTTTGTCTGCAGATCTGTCCATTTCTTTTTTTTTTTTTAAATATTGTATTTATTTATTTGACAGAGAGACACAGCGAGAGAGGGAACACAAGCAGGGGGAGTGAGAGAGAGAGAAGCAGGCTTCCCACCAAGCCAGGAGCCTGATGCGGGGCTCGATCCCAGAATCCTGGGATCATGACCTGAGCCGAAGGCAGACACTTAACGACTGAGCCACCCAGGTGCCCCCAGATCTGTCCATTTCTAATAAGAGATGTTGAAGTCTCCAAGTATGACAGTGGAGTCATCTATTTCTCCTTGCTGTTCTATCAGTTTTTGCCTCACATAGTTTGACACTCTATTGTTAGGTGCACACATGTCCAAGATTACTAAATTTTCTTTCTTTCTTTTTTTTTTTTTTTTTGGAGAACTGGCCAAATTTTATCATGATATAATGACTTTCTTTATCTCTGATAACTTTCCTTGGTTTGAAATTTGCTTTATTTGAAAATAACATACCTACTCCTGCTTTCTTTTGATTAAAATTAGCATAGTACACATCCATTTACTTTTAATCGATATGTGTCTTTATATTTTTTTTAAGATTTTATTTATTTATTTGACAGAGACAGAGATCACAAGTATGCAGAGAAGCAGGCAGAGAGAGGGGGGAAGCAGGCTCCCTGCTGAGCAGAGAGCCCAATGCGGGGCTTGATCCCAGGACCCTGAGATCATGACCTGAGCTGAAGGCAGAGGCCCAACCCACTGAGCAACCCAGGTGCTCCATGTGTCTTTATATTTTTTAAAATGGGTTTATTTTAATCAACATATAGTTTGGTCTTATTTTTGGATCCACTTTAACAATCCCTGTCTTTTAATTGGTGCATTTAGTCCAGTGATGTTCAAAGTGATTATTGATATAATTGGATTAATATATACCATATTTATTAGTTTTCTATTTGTTGCCCTTGTTCTTTGCTCCTAATTTTGTCTTCCACTGTTTTTCTGCCTTTTGTGGTTTCAATTAAATATTTTAAATGATTCCATCTCTCATCCTACACTTTTCTTTAAAACTTTTTTTAGTGGTTGCTCTAGAGTTGGCAATTTACAATAATCCAAGGCTACTTTCAAATAGTATATTGCTTCACAAGTGTGTGATAACAAAAAAATAATCCTAATTCCTCCTTTCTGGCCTTGTATCATTACTGTCATTCATTTCACTTATACATTTATACATAAACATGCATAAGCACTAAGCATACATAAATACATTGTTGATATTATTTTGAACAAACTGTTAGGATGATTAAAATAGATCAACTAAAAATTTAAAAAATAAAAGTTCTATTTTATTTTAGTTTATTCCTTCTTTGATGTTTTTCCTTATTTTATGTAGGATCATAGTTCCTTATTTTATGTAGGTCAGTTTCTGACCTGTATTATTTTTCTTTTCTCTAATGAATTTCTTTTAAGATATATTGTGAAGCAGGTCTACTTGCAACAAATTCTCAATTTTTGTTTGGGGAAGTCTTCATTTCTTCTTCACTTTTGAAGAAAATTTTCACTTAATACAGAATTCTAGGTTTTTGGGAATCTTTTCTCTCAACACATTAAGCATTTCACTCCACTCTTTTTTGCTTGCATTTCTGAGAAGACATATGTCATTCTCATCTTTGTTTCTCTATAGGTAAGGTATTCCCCCCCAACCCGGCTTCTTTCAGGATTGTTTTTCCCGTGTGATTTTCTGTTGTTTAAAAATGATAAATTTAAGTGTAGGTTATTTGGAATTTTATCCTGCTTAGTGTTCTCTGGATCTGTGGCTTGGTATCTGACATTATTCTGTCATTATTATTTAGTCATTATTGTTCCACATTCCTGTCTATCTTTTTTCTCCTTCTGGTAGTCTCATTACGTTTATAGCATCTTTTTTTTTTTTTTTTAAAGATTTTATTTATTTATTTGACAGACAGAGTTCACAAGTAGGCAGAGAGGCAGGCAGAGAGAGAGAGAGGGAAGCAGACTCCCCGCTGAGCAGAGAGCCCGATGCGGGACTCGGTCTCAGGAACCTGAGATCACGACCCAAGCCGAAGGCAGCGGCTCAACCCACTGAGCCACCTCACAAATCTTGCATAACCCATTCAGGTTTTTTTCCAGATTTTTTTCTCTTCACTTTTTAGTTTTCAAAGTTTCTATTTTTACATCCTTAAGTTCAGAGATTCTTCCCTCAGTCTACTAATAAGATCAACAAAAGCATTCATTTCTGTTACTGTGTTTTTTTTATCTCTAGCATTTCTTTTTTATTCTTAGAATTTCCATCTTTCTCCTTATATTGCCCATCTGTTCTTTCATGCTGTCTACTTTATCCATTAGAAACATTAGCATAATACTCATAGTTGTTTTAAAGTCCCAGTCTGATAATTCCAATTTCTCTGCCATGTCTGATTCTTATTTTTCTTTCTCTCTCCAAATCATATTGTTTGCCTTTTAGTATGTATTGTAACTTTTTTCTTCATACTAGATGTGATATACCATGTAAAAGGAATTATTATAAGTAGGCCTAATTAGGCCTTAGTATTGTGGTGGTAAGGTATGAAGTAAGGAAAAATATTATATAGTTCTTATGATTAAAGCTCATCCTTTAGTGCATCTAAGACTTCAAAATGTAGAATCCCAAGTGTTACTCAGTTTTTTTTCTCTCCTTGGATAGCTAGAGTGGGCTGGAGTTGGGTTTTACATTCTGCCAGGTCATTTAGGCTCTCATAATATCATAGCAGGTTAAGCTCTGGTTATCTAGTTTCTCCTGAGGACAGGCCTTGTTGAAAACAGGGTGTTCTGGCATTTTTCAAAATGATTTATTTCCCCCTCTCCCTGTTGGAAGCGTAGAGAATTTTTCCCCAGTATTTTAGAATCTGGTTGAGTTCTAGGAAGTAAAACTTACAAAAATATAGGGGACACTTGCTCCAATTTGACCGGGTTCCCTTGGAGATTTTAACTTTCAGAGCTGTCCACACTAAGCCTCCAGCAAGTCATCAGTTACAGTTCAGATTTTCCTACCGTGGCAGTGGTTCCCCTGGCAGTTTCCACTTGTGTCTCTGCTGTGGGAAGCCATGACTCCATGTATTGGCCTGTCTCTTCAATCTTGGGGTTGGCAGTTTGCCCTGTGTCCCTCTGACTCTTAGGGATCCAAAAAGAGTAGCTGATTTTTCAGACTATTCATCTTTTTACTTCTTTTTAGGACTGAGTGGTGAATTCCAACATCCTTACAAGTTTAACCAGAAACTGAACATATAGCAATAGAGTTTTAACATTACAAAAGTAGCCAATTGACAAACGGAAAACTAATACCTATTAAAATACAGAGGATTTCATTGAAATAAATTTTCAACTCTCATAATGCTGAATCAATAGATAAACAGAATCTTAAATTGATAAAAATAAAATTATGTCTATTATTTAAGTGCTTGGTAATAACCAGTATAAAACTTAAAAAGAGGTTTTGTTTTTGTTTTTGTTTTGTTTTCTGGGAGGCAGGACAAGCAGCAGTATAACTTGGTTGAGTGAGGTGAATTGTAGACAGTTATTCTTTATTATAATCTCTTCTGTGCTATTAGATCTTTTTAACCATCAGCAAGAATTACTTTGGGGAAAAAATTAATAGGAGAAAGATAAAGAGAGCTGAATTCTATAAATGTTAGAGTTTATTTTTGTTTATACAGTAGATAAAATAAAATATGATGAATATCAATTCAAAATCAGGTTTCAGTGAACTTTCTTATAAAATTCAGGAAACTGAGTCCTAAAATCTTCCACTGAAACTCCAATTTCAATATTGAGTTTGTTATTTATTTGTTTGTGAGAGTATAATGTTCATGGTATTTAGTTTGATGAGTTCTAACATGGCCTCTTTGGAATTTCGTCTTCTATAGTGCTTCTCTAAAACTAGGATTTTCTTTTGATAACTAAAATTCCTTCTCAGAATAACAGAAGGTCAAACCTGTGGTTTTGTGATGATCTTCCCAAATAGTGTAATCATCTAGACAAGAGCACAAATGGATGACATAATGGAAAGAAATTAAGAGATTTCCTTCCCTATTAAGAAGGAAATTCCTTATTTTGATTTCTGAGTTTCCTAAAACAGTAACTTTTGGTATCTTCTGTTTTAAGTTGTTTAATGAATGCTCTTTCCTGAAGTCCCTGTGGTTTATACTCCCATGCATGCCACTTGTGATTCTGTAGCACATTATTCTGGTGGATGATGCCTCGTACCTGTTGGAATTCCTTTCAGTGAGGTTTTGTGAAGAGATTTTACAAAGCCATAATTAGTGGATTTTGTAAATCCAAGCTATTTAGTTACATTTCTCCATATATACTTTCTGAGGGACTAGACTATTCCTATAAATTCTCTTAAAATTTGAAGGTAACTTAAGAACCTCAGAAAAATGTGCATCAGCCATATGCTTAACTGTACACTACTAACCTCACTCTCTCATCTCTGAATGAGTTTATACTTCAGTGGCAATAAGAAAAGAAAAAAAAAGTGTAGGAAAATCATATTACCAAAACTTAAGGGGGAAAAAAACAAAACCTGGAAGAACCTTAAATTCATATTACTCAGTGAAAAAAGGCCAATCTGAAAAGGGTACATACTATGACTCCAACTATATGACATTCTGGAAAAGGCAAAACTACGGAAATAAAAAAGTGATCAGTGGTTGCCAGCAGTTGGGGGAAAAAGGGGGACGAATAAAAGAAAGATTTATAGGGTAGTGAAACCAAGTATGTATATATGACATTACAATCATAGATTCATGTCCTTAGAATCATAGAATGTACAATGCCAGGAGTGAATTCTAATGTAAACTATGGATGTTAGGTGATAGTGATGTGTCAATGTAGGTTCATCAGTTAAAACATATATACCACTGTGGTATAGGATGTCAACAGTGGAGTAAGTTGTTCATGGGTGAGGACAGAAACTACATGGAAACTCTCCATACTTTCTGCTCAGTTTTGATGTGAACCTAAAACTGCTATAAAGAATAAAGTTTATTAATCAAAAAATAAAAGATAGTAAGTTGTGATAAAAGTTACTATTAACATTTTAAGATTGATTTATGGGAAAATTTGCATGTAAAACATCACAGAAATACTGTTTTTCCTTACTTAAAATTTCAACCACCCTTTCCCTACATGATTGGTCAATATAATAGCCATGAGCTGGCCTATAGGAAACATTCTAAAATTCATTTTCTTTATTGAAAATTTAATATTTATCATTCTACTTAGCTCAACACTGCAAATATTAGTTATGGTAAAGTAAAAATTGGTAATTATATGTGTAAATGGAATGTTTCTCAGCAATTAGGAGGAAATGGGATTCTGCTTTAACCATTACAAATGAGAACTCAGCTACATAATTATGTTGGGTCTCAATTTCTTTCTTAAGCAACATCATAGGGATGGACACAAATACTTTATTTCTAAGGTTATTTCTAACTTAAAATTTAAGTCTTCTATAATTTTTACATTTCCTCTATACAAAATTCCTTCACTGAATGAAAAAACTGCCTTTGGGAGCCTACCATCAGTCAGTGTTTTACAAACTGACAGCCTATTACTTGAGTAAGGATGGTCCTGCTTCCTTTTTCCAAATACTTTAAAACTTTAAAACTAATAAAAGATGTGGCTAGGGCAAGGCTAAGTAGAGTGAATTTTCTCCATGCATCCCTACTCCTAATTCTCTGACTACAAGACTCTGTGCAGACATAAGTGGTAGAGAGAGCACACTTTGGGTTGTCAAGCTGCTAAAAGCATGGCTGTGGTAATCAGGGGAGTCATTTGAAATGGAGAGCTGAAGGTGGGGTATGAAAAAACTTAGAAGGAAGTGTGAACTCTGGGAAAACAGTCAGAAGAAGGGGAGTTTTTTTTTCCCTGCCACAAAGCAAGCCAATGTCATTGTGTCATGCTGCCCAGGCAGAGAGTCTGCATAGCCAAAAGATCCTATTACCTTCTAAGTAGAAAAGTATGTTAGCCTTGGACAATTACTAATTTAACCTGTTACAGCAACACCCATATAAAACATTTCTTAAATCTTTATTTTTTTTCATGACTAGTCAAATCTATAAACTTATGTTTTATATCTTACATGAAACACTTTCTTCCTCAAACATTTCCTGTCTTGGTTCTTTCAAAATTACAGGGAGCGGCTTCATAAGACTTTATTTTGCCTTTACTGAGGAATTAATTTCATGCATGAAGGGACTGCACAATATCCCAGCAGGGTAGGTCATCACTAATAGTGCGGCTACAAGTCCTGTAGTAGTGGAAAGGGATAAGGGACTTGCTGAAGCTTTCTTAGCTTGGGATTTTTACTTTTTAAATAGAGATTGAGAATAAGGATTCTGAACCCACTAGTGTCACTCATCCTTAACCTTTTCATTTGCTGGTAGGATGATTTATGGGTGAATGAGTAGGCGTGGGAGTGAACTTGGGTTACCATACTTGTGCATTTCACACCTATATGGTAAAAACGTCTTTGTCATCTCCTTGGAAAGAAACAAAATTGACAGAAACAGATGGAAGCTTCGCCTTCTTTCTCTGAGGAGGCGAATTAATACAATTAAAATGAGCGATGTGCTTACATTGACTGACTTGCTAAATAGACTAGCCTTGATGATAACCACAAGTATATTTAAAGTACAGATAAATATTTATAGAGATTCAATATTAAAGGGGAAAAAAACACCTGGTTATGAAAATGGAAAGGGAAAAGATCCTCACTTAGCTTCTAATACCAGTGAGATATTCATTTAAAAACACAGCTACAACTTAATAAAGAACAAACACTAACATTTATTAAAACAGAAATACAGAACAGTCCTAACAACGTGAAAGAATTAAATCACTCAGTAGTAAATGAAATAAAGTTTTTTAAAAATGTCTAGCTTTAACATACAAAGTAAGGTTTACTGATCAAGATAATAATAAAGTCGTACTTGTTACTAAAAAAAATAAAATAAAACTTTAATAAATGAACAGTTATAAGGGAGAGATGAATTCTAGCTTCTTACAGTGGTATCTTGAAGGGTAGAGTATAAAAATTAAACTCCATTTCAAATATCATAAATTTGTGTATATAAATGAAATATGCAAAGCTTTCTTTTCTTGCACAAATGGGAATATTAAAGATGAATGTCTTGGGTGTTTACATAATCTCTTCAAATGCACAAACTACAGCATTAGGTGTAAATTATGAAGCATTAAAACATCAAAGTTAGAAGAACTGATTGGCTTTAGAGCTTTGAGATTTCTGCTTCTACTTTGCTAAGCCAGATGGATGCACCTGGGACCTTAATCCCATCAATGCTAGATTTTTAAAAACATTTTTAAAAACATTTACAATTGAATCTCATTTATTAATTACCTGACTCTAGAATAGATATTTGATTTAATGTAAGTATATTCCACCATGTCTGATGTTGCAGGGGAAAATATAATAGGACTTTAAAATTAACCAAAGCAAAAACAAAACAGAACTGAAGTGTGATTCTATATAAACACATTTCCAAATCAGTTTAATTTTCTTCTATTAAGAAATATTAGAACAACTTCATGAATTCCTCAAAAAATGGATATTTATAGAGTTTGATTTTATCTTTAAGGTTATATAAAAGAAGTTACTTCACTGCAAGTGATGACCATAAATCAATTTGTAACATAAAATAACATACAATAAATATATTGCAATAAGCTATTTCTCCATTATCTGCTTAGTAAGCAATAAAACTGTCTAATGCATTTGAGTTTATATTTTTTTTTCCACTTATGAAGACTAAAGATACCAAGGCAGTGATTAAATAAGTGTGGGGCAGAAAAGTAATTTGTAGGTACATAAAATAGGTAAAATATTATTTAGAAAGGAGTATGATTGTGAATAAAATTATTTTTCATGAGCTACTAGTAGAAGTTTCTTCCTCTTTTAAGTTCTAATTTATTATTACTTCATGTCAAGGGTAAAGATTTTCCCAATCTATTTTGTCTCTTCTTTTTCACAATTTCCCAAATGAAATGGTTATGAAACAGAACTCAATATTTCTATTTCTCTTATTATGTTTTTCTTGGAGAAAGTGGATAGATCTTAAATTTATGGTGATAGTGGAGGTTCTACTTCTATACTAATATACTAGTGAAGCCATTTTTGTGACACCTCTCTCTTTGTACTTTCCAGGTCACTGAAAACAGGACAGAAGGCTCTAAGCTATGTGCTCATAGTGGAATGATTTTGTTTACATGCACCAGTGCCCCATTTGTAGAGAACCACAATGCAACCAGAGCAAGATACATAAAGGATACATTTATTTTATAATCTGGTTTTAAAGCAATAAGGACAAGGCCTTTCAGTTTCAAATGTTTGTTTGATCAAATGATAAAAACTATATTGTTCAATGGTTTTTATCATGTCTAGTGACCATGAAGGCCAGAATTCAGGTGATGCCTTCTCTTTGTCTATTTAATAGAATTATTTAACATGTGACAAATAATTTAAATACACTATTCAATAATAGCAAGTTTCCTATAGTGATTTCACACAGATTATATTCTTGAAAAAATGTTAAAATATGATAAAAATATGCATCATTAGAATAATAGCTATTTAAAGAATACCATACAGGGGAAGGAGCAAGATGGCAGAGGAGTAGGAGACCTAAATTTTATCTGGTCCTAGGAATTCAGCTAGCTAGCTATCAAATCATTCTAAACACCAAAAACTCAATAGGAGATCGAAGAAAAGAATAGCAGCAATTCTATGAACAGAAAAGCAACCACTTTCTGGAAGGTAGGACATGCAGAAAAGTGAATCTGAGATGATATTTGGAAGGATAGACCGTGGCAGGAGGAAGCCTCTGTCAGCTGGAACAGCAGCTGAGCAGCAGAACACAAAATCAGAACTTTTAGAAGTCTGCTCTGCTGTGGGACGTCACTCCAGTGACTGAGTTGGGGGTGGAACCCTTGTTGGGACAATGTGGTCTCAGGACCCTCAGGGTCACAGAAAGACTGAGGGTGCCTGAGTGTGGCAGAGCTCCTAAGTTTCAAAGCTGGGAAACTGGCTGCAAAGATGGAGCCGGGAGTGGGCTCTCAGATCTGACTTGCCATAAACTGTGGTCTGAGGTGCAGTTGGACCACTACTCTTTGAGCAGGAACCCAATAAGCAGCAGATCCAGAGAGACTCCCCTTCTTTCCCTTGGAGGAGCAGCATGGGAATATACTGCAGGAATCTTCTGGGTTGGAAACTCCAAACAGGGTCATGTGCCAGAGATAGAAAACCTTGGTCACAGGCCAGGTGAGCACTAGGTGTGGCTAGAGACCAGGGACATGGAAATAATTGACTTTCTCTGAGGGCTCACTGAGGAGTAGGGCCTCAAGTTCTCGGCTCCTCCAGACCCAGAGATTGGGAGGGTGCCATTTTCATTCTTGTTCTCTAAAGCTCTACAGAAAGGTTTCAGGGAACAAAAGCTACCAAGAGCAAACTCAAGCAGATTACTTAGCCTGACTCCTGGCAAGAGCAGTGCAGTTCCACCACAGGCAAAGACATTTGAGAATCATTGCAACAGGCCCCTCCCCCAGAAGATCAATGAGAACATCCAGCCAAGACCAAGTTCACCAAGCAATGAGAACTGCAAAACTCCAGCGCTAGGAGCCAATAGAATTCATGATTTTTTCCCCATGATTCTTTAGTCTTTCAAAGTTAATTTTTAAAGTTTTTTTTATTTTTCTTTTTCTATTTTTTTCTGAAATTTTCTTCTTTCCTTTTTCAACATCTTATCAATTCCTTTTTTAAAATCTTTTTTGGTTTTCACTTCTCAGTAATATTCTATCCCCTCATTGTATTTAACTTCATTTTTTCTATATGTATGTTTTTCCTTCTTTAAAATTTGGGATACAGTTTCTTCTAGCAGACCAAAATATACTCTAAATCTAGTGTATGGCTTTGTTCTAGTCTCTCCCACCTGATCACATTCTCTCCTTTGCTTTCTTTTTAATTTTTTCTTTCTTTTTTCAAGCAACTTCTTATCAACACCTATTTTAAAGTCATTTTACATTTTCATCTTTACAGTCATAGTCCATCCCTTCATTGTATTTACCCTTATTTTTGTGGGTATATATATATATATATGATTTCCCTTCTTTAAAATTTTGGGATGCAGTTTTAAAATTTTTAACAGCCCAAAATACACCAAAAATCTAGTTCTATTCACCATCCTCATCATTTTCTTTCCCCCCTCCTCTTTCACCCTGGTTTTGGGTCTTTTCTGATTTGTTTAGGTTATACCCTTCTGGGGTCATTGTTACGCTTTTAGCATTTTGTTCTCTCATTCATCTATTCTTCCTTGGACAAAATGACAAAACAGAAAAACTCACCTCAAAAAAAAGAATAAGAAGCAGTACCTACTGTCAGGGACCTATCAATATGGACATTAGTCAGAACTAACAATATCAGAACTAGATGTCAGAACTAGAGTTCAGAATGACGATTATATTCTAGTTGGGCGTGAAAAAAGCATAGAAGATAATAGAGAATCTTTTTCTGAAGAAATAAAAAAACTAAATTCTAACTAAGTCAAAATAAAAAAAGCTATTCATGAGGTGCAATCAAAAACAGAGGCTCTAACTGCTAGGATAAATGAGGCAGAAGAGAGAATTAGTAATATAGAAGACCAAATGATGGGGCACCTGGGTGGCTCAGTGGGTTAAGCCCCTGCCTTTGGCTCAGGTCATGATCTCAGGGTCCTGGGATCGAGCCCCACATTGGGCTTTCTGCTCAGCAGGGAGCCTGCTTCTCTCTCTCTCTCTCTGCCTGCATCTCTGCCTACTTGTGATTTCTGTCAAATAAATAAATAAAATCTTAAAAAAAAAAAAAAGAAGACCAAATGATGGAGAATAGAGAAGCTGAGAAAAAGAGAAATAAACAACTACTGGATCATGGGGAAGAATTCAAGAGATAACTGATATCATAAGATGGGAACAATATTAGAAAAATTGGATTCCCAAAAGAAGAATAAGAAAGAGAGAGGGTGAAGAAGTTATATTGGAGCAAATTATAGAAGAGAACTTTCCTAATTTGGGGATGGAAACAGGCATCAAAAACCAGGAGGCACAGAGAACCCCCTCAAAACCAATAAAAAAGGTCAACATCCCATCCTCTAATATTAAAACTTAAAAGTCTCAGAAACAAAGAGAAAATCCTGAAAGCAGCTTGGGACAAGAGGTCTGTAACCACCAACAGTAGAAACATTAGATTGGCAGCAGACATATCCAGAGAGAACTGGCAGGCCAGAAAGGACTGGAATGATATATTGAGAGGACTAAACAAGAAAAATATGCAGCCAAGAATACTATATCCAGCCAGGCTGTCAGTGAAAATAGAAGGAGAGATAAAAAGCTTCCAGGACAAACAAAAACTAAATGAATTTGCAAACACCAAACCAGCCCTACAGGAAATATTGAAAGGGGTCCTCTAAGCAAAGAGAGATTCTAAAAGTAATAGAACAGAAAGGAACAGAGACAATGTACAGGTAACTGTCACCTTACAGGCAATACAATGGCACTAAATTCATATCTTTTAATAGTTACCCTGAATGTAAATGGGCTAAATGCCCCAATCAAAAGACATAGAGTATCAGATTGGTTAAAAACACACACACACACACACACACACACACACACACATACACACACAAAATCCCACAAAAAAAAGACCCATCAATATACTGTCTGCAAGAGACTCGTTTTAGAACCAAAGACACCTCCAGATTTAAAGTGAAGGGGTGGAAAAAAATTTACCATGCTAGTGGACATCAAAAGAAAGCTGGGGTGGCAATCCTTATATCAGACAATTAGATTTTAAACCAAAGACTATAATAAGAGATGAGGAAGGACACTACATCATACTTAAAGGGTCTGTCCAACAGGAAGATCTACAATTTTAAATATCTATGCTCCTAACATGGGAGCAGCCAATCATATAAACCAATTAATAACAAAATCAAAGAAACAAATTGACAATAATACAATAATAGTAGGGGACTTTAACACCCCCACAGTGCAATAGACAGATCATCTAAGCAAAAGGTCAACAAGGAAATAAAATCCTTCAATGACACACTGGACCAGATGGACATCACAGATATATTCAGAACATGCCATCCCAAAGCAACAGAATACACATTCTTCTCTAGTACACATGGAACATTCTCCAGGATAGATCATATCCTGGGTCACAAATCAGTTCTCACTAGTACCAAAAGACTGGGATCATTTCTGCATATTTTCAGACCAAAATGTTCTGAAGCTAGAACTCAACAAGAGAAAAGTTGGAAAGAACTCAAATACATGGAGGCTAAAGAGCATCCTTCTAAAGAATGAATGGGTCAACAAGGAAATTAAAGAAGAATTTCAAAAAATCATGGAAACAAATGAAAATGAAAACACAATTGTTCAAAAATTTGAGATGCAGCAATGGCAGTCCTAAGAGGAAAGCACTACAAGCCTTGCTCAAGAAACAAAAAGGTTTCAAGTACACAACCTAACCCTGTACCTAAAGGAGCAAGAGAAAGAAGAGGAAAAAAAAAAAAAGGCCTAAATCCAGCAGGAGAAGAGAAATAATAAAGATCAGAACATAAACCAATGAAATAGAAACCAAAAGAACAGGAGAACAGATCAATGACACTAGCAGTTGGTTGTTTGAAACAATTAAAAGATAGATAAGCCCCTGGCCAGACTTATCAAAAACAAAAGAGAAAGGACCCAAATAAATAAAATCATGAATGAAAGAGGAGAGATCATGACCAACACTAAAGAAATACAAACAATTATAAGAACATATTATG
The DNA here is from genome assembly GCF_002288905.1 of Enhydra lutris kenyoni. Lineage (NCBI taxonomy): Eukaryota > Metazoa > Chordata > Mammalia > Carnivora > Mustelidae > Enhydra > Enhydra lutris. Next base: position 26,485,934 of record NW_019154111.1, read on the forward strand.
GGCAACTATATGCCAGCAAGTTTGACAATCTGGAAGAAATGGATGCATTCCTAGAGACATATAAATTACCAAAACTGAAACAGAGGAGATAGAAAATCTGAAAGGACCCATAACCAGTAAGGAAATTGAAGCAGTCATCAAAAATCTCCCAACAAACAAGAGCCCAGAGCCAGATGGCTTCCCACTGGAATTCTACCAAGCATTTAAAGAAGAATTAATACCTATTCTCCTGAAACTGTTCCAAAAAATAGAAATGGAAGGAAAACTTCTAAACTCATTTTATGAGGCCATTACCTTGATCCCAAAACCAGACAAAGGCCTCATCAAAAAAGGAGAATTAAAGACCAATATCACTAATGAACATGGATACAAAATTTCTCACCATCCAACAGTAAATTAAGGGGATTATTCACCACAACCAAGTGGGATTTATTCTTGGGCTCCAAGTTTGGTTCAACATCTTCAAATCAATGTGATACAATCCATTAATAAAAGAGAGAACAAGAACCATATGATACTCTCAGTAGATGCAAAAAAAGCATTTGACAAAGTACAGCATCCTTTCTTGATCAAAATTCTTCACAGTGTAGGGATAGAGGGTACATACCCCAATATCATCAAAGCCATCTATGAAAAACCCACAGTGAATATCATTCTCAATGGGGAAAAACTGAGAGCTTTTCCCCAAAGGTCAGGAACACAGCAGGGATGTCCACTATCACCACTGCTATTCAACACAGTACTAGAAGTCCTAGCCTTAGCAATCAGGCAAAAAAGAAGTAAAAGGCATCCAAATAGGCAAAGAAGAAACTTACCACTCTTTGCAGATGATATGATACTTTATGTGGAAAACCCAAAAGAATCCATGCCAAAACTGCTAGAACTCATACAGAAATTCAGTAAAGTGGCAGAATATAAAATCAATGCACAGAAATCAGTTGCATGGGGCACCTGGGTGGCTCAGTGGGTTAAAGCCTCTGCCTTCGGCTCGGGTCATGATCCCAGGGTCCTGGGATCGAGCACCGCATCGGGCTCTCTGCTCAGCAGGGAGCCTGCTTCTTCCTCTCTCTCTGCCTGCCTCTCCCCTACTTGTGATCTCTGCCTGTCAAATAAATAAATAAAATCTTTTAAAAAAATCAGTTGCATTTCTATACACCAATAATAAGACAGAAGAAAGAGAATTTAGGGAGTTGATCCCATTTACAATTGCACCCAAAATCATAAGATACCTAGGAATAAACCTAATCAAAGAGGCAAAGAATGTGCACTCAAAAAACTACAGAATACTCATGAAAGAAATTGAAGAAGACACAAAGAAATGGAAAAACTTCAATGCTCATGGATTGGAAAAACAAATATTGTGAAAATGTCTATGCTAACTAGAGTGATCTACACATTTAATGCAATTCCTATCAAAATACTATCAACGTTTTTCAAAGAAATGGAACAAATAATCCTAAAATTTGTATCGAACCAGAAAAGACCCTGAATAGCCAGAGAAATGTTGAAAAATAAAACCAAAGACAGTATGGTACTGGCACAAAAACAGACACATAGATCAATGGGACAGAATAGAGAGCCCATAAATAGACCCTCAACTCTATAGTCAACTAATCTTTGACAAAGTAGGAAAGAATATCCAATGGAAAAAAGAGTCTCTTCAACAAATGTTGGGAAAATTGGACAGCCACATGCAGAAGAATGAAACTGGACCATTTCCTTATACCACACACAAAAATAGACTCAAAATGGATGAAAGACCTCAATGTAAGACAGGAATCCATCAAAATCCTTGAGGAGAACACAGGCAGCAACCTCTTCAACCTCAGCTGCAGCAATTTCTTCCTAGAAACAATGCCAAAGGCAAGGGAAGCAAGAGCAAAAATGAACTATTAGAACTCCATCAAGTTAAAATGTTTTTGCACAGCAAAGAAACAGTCAAAAAAACCAAAAGACCACATCTTCCTTATCCATTCGTCCGATGAAGGGCATCTCAGTTCTTTCCACAGTTTAGCAACTATGGACATTGCTGCTATAAACACTGGGGTACAGATGGCCCTTCTTTTCACTACATCTGTGTCTTTGGGCTAAATACCCTGCAGTTCAATTGCAGGGTCATAGGGAAGCTCTATTTTTAATTTCTTGAGGAATCTCCACACTGTTCTCCAAAGTGGCTGCACCAACTTGCATTCCCACCAACAGTGTAAGAGGGTTCCCCTTTCTCCACATCCTCTCCAACACATGTTGTTTCCTGTCTTGCTAATTTTGGCCATTCTAACTGGTGTAAGGTGGTATCTCAATGTGGTTTTAATTTGAATCTCCCTGATGGCTAGTGATGATGAACATTTTTTCATGTGTCTGATAGCCATTTGTATGTCTTCATTGGAGAAGTGTCTGTTCATATCTTCTGCCCATTTTTTTATCTGATTGTCTGTTTTGTGTGTGTGGTCCATATACACTATGGAGTATTATGTCTCCATCAGAAAGGATGAATACCCAACTTTGTAGCAACATGGACGGGACTGGAAGAGATTAAGCTGAGTGAAATAAGTCAAGCAGAGAGAGTCAATTATCATATGGTTTCACTTATTTGTGGAGCATAACAAATAGTATGGAGGAAAAGGGGAGATGGAGAGAAAAAGGGAGTTGAGGGAAATTGGAATGGGAGGTGAATCATGAGAGACTATGGACTCTGAAAAACAATCTGAGGGTTTTGAAGGGGCGGGGGGTGGGAGGTTGGGGGAACCAGGTGGTGGGTATTAAGGAGGGCACAGATTGCATTGAGCACTGGGTGTGGTGCAAAAACAATGAATACTGTTACACTGAAAAGAAAAAAAAAAGAACAAAAAGACAACTGAAAGAATAGGAGAAGATATCCACAAATTACATACCAGATAAAGGGCTAGTATCCAAAATCTATAAAGAACTTATCAAACTCAACACCCAAAGAACAAATAATCCAATCAAGAAACGGGCATGAACAGACATTTCTGCAAAGAACACATCCAAATGGCCAACAGACACATGAGAAAGTACTCGACATCACTCGGCATCAGGGAAATACCAATCAAAACCACAGTGAGATAGCACCTCACACTAGTCAGAATGTTTAAAATTAACAAGTCAGGAAACAACAAATGTTGGCAAGGATGCGGAGAAAGGGGAACCCTCCTACACTGTTGGTGGGAATGTAAGCTGGTGAAGCCACTCTGGAAAACAGTATGGAGGTTCCTCAAAAACTGGAAAATAGATCTACTGTACCACTCAGCAATTGCACTATGGGGTATTTACCCCAAAGATACAAATGTAGTGATCTGAAGAGTCATGTGCACCCCAAGGTTTATAGCAGCAACGTCCACAATAGCCACAATATGGAAAGAGCCTGGAGGTCCATCAACAGATGAATGGATAAAGAAGATATATATAATGGAATATTATGCAGTCATAAAAGGGTGAGATCTTGCCATTTGCAATGACATGGATGGAGCTAGAGGCTATTATGCTAAGTGAAATAAGTCTATCAGAGAAAAATAATTATCATATGATCTCAGTGATATGAGGAATCTGAGAAACAAGACAGAGGATCATAGGGGAAGGGAGGGGAAAAATGAAACAAGATGAAACGAGAGAGGGAGACAGACCATAAGAGACTATTAATCTCAGAAAACAAACAGGGTTGCTGGAGTGGAGGGTTGGGGTGGGAGTGATAGGGTGGCTGGGTGATAGGCAGTGGGGAGGGTATGTGCTATGATGAGCACTGTGAATTGTGTAAGACTGATGAATCACAAACCTGTACCCCTGAAAAAAATAATACATTATATGTTTAAAAGATAATAATAATAAAAGAAAAAAAGAAAGAATAGCAGGCAATTGAACTTGGTCTTGTGCAAATAAGGAAAAAGCTATTTCAAAAGAGAAATGGTTTACCAAGGTGCATACAAGTAGCTGTATAAGAAGTCATCTAATTCTGCAACCAGTGTTCTTTCTATCACACTTCATTGCCTCTCTTATACAAGTTAGTTGGAGAAAATGAAATGCAGTATTTGCTTTCCTGGGTCTCTAATCTCCATCCTGAAGTCACATTTTCATGTAAACTGAAAAAAAATGAATTAGTAAATAGGGTCTGCTTTAGTTAAATGAGCAGGGTACCCAAGATTGGTTGACATAAAAGACTCAAAGGATGTTGAATAAAACTACCTACCATATTACTTTGCCTAGAACCATCAGTTCTAGCTACTATTTTTAAGTTTCTTTCCCTGAAAGCATGTGTCTTTTAAATTGTTTCAGTTCTTTGTGCCCTATTATATAGAGGGATAGTTTTTAGTCATAACTTTTTGATATGTAACTATCCTCAACTTACTCATTTTGTAAAGATCTAAAATACAAAGTCTTGGGATCTAAACATTTATCTTTAGAGTTATAGTTCCTTACTACATAAGTATGTGGTTAATTGTCTTTAAAATATGCCCAATTTAAGGTTTGCTATCTATAAGTCCATCTCTCTCCCATAAACTGATTTCCAATTAACATTTCACCAAAAGGCCAGAGATAGTAACAGAACACTGCCACAACTATAAGGTGAAGCAGGTCCTATACTTCTGGTCCAAATATATTAAGAGAACAGAGAAAGAAGAAAGAAAAAAGTATACACGTGTTCTTATAAAGGACAGGGTTTAGCTTTCCTGCACTGCTCTTGGTTTACCTGTGTTGAGGACAGGACCCAGAAGGTCTCTTATCTTAGAAGAAACAGCAGAAAGCAGATGCTTTCTGAGCTAGCAGGCTTGCCATGGGATTTAGTAGGCCACAGACAGGATGGAGGACATGGCAGGGGTTCAGTAGGTGAAAGGCAATGGTGAGAGCCAAAGGAGGGAAGGCTGCCAAGTTCTGACCCTGCCAAAAGAGGCCAAACCAAATGTGTATAGTGATCCCCAAGTTCAGTCCAAGTGCTGGCAGGCTGATCAGAGCACAGATGAAAGACATCTGCGTAGTCCAGAAAGGCCAGAGGACTCTATGGAGATCACCTGCTTCCCCTGCTGCAGCAAGGACACACTCAGTTCCCCCCATTGCCTACAGATCAATAAGGAGAAAGAAATACAGATGTGTGGAAGATTGAGCAATTATACAAATGAAACAAAGCGAAAACTATAGGGACCACTTAAATGACCAACTTGGAATAAATCATAAACTGAAATGGACTACATGTATTTTGTTTTTGTTTTCTTGCTATCTGGATCATTTACATGAGTGGGGTATAGGTAATTCACAATGCCACCACACATACACACATAGACTGACTATGGATTCATTGAATCAGATTCTATTCCTATTGTGTAATAAGGGAAAACAGTTTTTGCATTAATTTGCACCTGTGTCCCATCAATGCAACTTTAGAATGATTGTATTCCTAATAGAAAGCAAAGAATGGAAATAAAGTATATTTAGTTAATTCTATCGATTTAAATTATTTTGTTTACATAAACTCTAAAGTAGGCATTTGGGGGCATATTCTAAAAAGAAAAGCTGTAAATCAGTAAATCAGAGGTTCCCAAACCTTCTTAGTTCCAAGCATTCTTAGAGTCTCAGTAATGTGGTGTTTTGTTTTTTTTTTTAAGATTTTATTTATTTATTTGACAGAAAGAGACACAGCAAGAGAGGGAATACAAGCAAGGGAAGTGGGAGAGGAAGAAGCAGGCTTCCTGCTGAGCAGAGAGCCTGATGTGGGGCTCTATCCCAGGACCCTAGGATAATGACCTAAGCCGAAGGCAGATGCTTAACGACTGAGTCACTCAGGTGCCCTCAGTAACGTTTTTTAACGAGTCACCAAAATCAAAAGAAAGAAACAAAACAAAACAACTGGATTAAAAAGAAAAAAAAAATAACAGTTTCTTTTATTAAGTAGTGAGGTATGACAACAATAAATTTTTTTAACTTAATAAATTTTATACTCCAACAAAACCATTGTTATTTGAAAAAGTAATACAAAAATTCTGAAAGAAAAAATTTAAAATTTTATCTTTAAATAATTCAATAACTTAGTCCTGAAATGTGCATGCCTGTTGAGTACTAAACAATTTCTTAAACCATGCAATAAGATTGGATATGGCTAGTCACCCTCTTTTCCTGTTTCATGTTGATTTTTGGGTAGATGGTATGTGCTTTTTTTTTCCTCACCAAGAACATTTTTACTTGAAGCATACTCAGAATACATGCTTCTAAAAGATATATATATATACACACACACACACACACACACACGCATATATATATATATATATAAAACATTCCATGCAAGGAAAATAGAACACACATTTTCTTCAAGGACACACAGAAGAATCCCCTGGTTAAATCACATAAAAAGAGGCATAACAAATATCACAAATTAAAAAGACTGAAATTATACCAAGTATATTTTCCAACCAATGGTCCAAAACTAAAGATCAACAATGAAACAAAGCTGGAAGATCTAATATTTGATATGTAAATATTACACAACACACTACTATACAAGCAATGGGCTAAATAAATCAAATGTCAAATCAAAATGTCTCAAAACAAAAGGAAAAGAAAACACAATAGTCCAAAATTTAGGAGACGCAGCAAAGGCAGATGTTAGAGTAAAATTCATGCTATGAATGCTTGTATTAAGGAAAATAGTTCAAACAAAAAAAGAAAGAGAAAAAGAAACAATTTAGGGTTACATCACAAGAAACTAAAATAAGAAGACACTTGAATGAAATTTAGTAAAGGCAGGAAGTAATAAAGAAAAATCAGAAATAAATAAGATAGAGACCAGAATAAATAATAACATAACATTGAAAGTAATGACCAGTTTTTCTCCCAAAATAAACAAAATTGGCAATGCATTAACTATATTAACTAAGAAAAAAAAAGAGAAAAACTGAAAAACCAAAATGAGAAATGGAAAAGAAAACAATACAACAGATAACCACAGATATATATATAGTGTGATAACACATTACTATAAATAATTATATACTAACAAAACAGATAACTTAGGGAAAAAATAATTCCTAAAAATTCCTAAAAAATTGTACCTAATAGAAATTGTGAAGTACTTCAAGCTAGTATTCATACCATGTCTCATAGTTATCAGGTATCACTTGTGTTCTCCTTATAAAGCAAGTATGTCTCATGTTGTCCTGAGTTTGCTGTGGTGCCTCAGGGCACCTTGGTGCACAGTTTGAGAACCACAGGTACAGCAGCTATGTTCTTTTAGCCCACTGATATAAATTGGATGATAGGGGGATCAATATTATATTTTAAATTTTTAGAACAATGTTTCACACTTGGTGAGAACCTAATAAATGTTACTTACTACAATTACTAATTCTAAGTAAGACTTTCTCTATTGGAAATATGCATATTTTAGTGATCAAGTGCTTAAATTTTTGCTTCATCTCATTTATGGAAAAGTATCCCTCACTGCTCCTTATTCATGACATTTTGTTCACATAGCTACTGTAGTAGTTACTAATAATTGAAATGTCTCTATGTCTGACTCTATTTGCAAGGAGATCAACGGCAAAGAGCACTCTTGTTCATTTGACAACCCAAAGCCTTGCACTTCGCTTGGCACAAAAATATGTTTACTAAAAATGCAGTGAATGAATCAATGATCAAATGCAGAATAGTAATCCTTAGTGGTACTGAGCACTGAATCATAAAGAACATGACATATTTAATTATCAAAAACCACCTTATGTTGTAAATGATCTTTTCTTTAAGAGTTTTTGATCTAGAATATGAGGTCTGACTTACTGAGACTAGTCAAAATTTTTGAGGAATTGAGGAAAATAAAGTTAATATTACTCTATTTAGTTGTAAAAAGTCTGTAAGTGAAGTATATCAAAACGAAATCTTTTTTTTTTCTTTTGGAAAACAAATCTAGCACAAAATTTCTGGGTAGTTTTTAATATCATTTTGAATCAAAATGGTGATACAGCAAAACATTAAACTAAACCAATTTTAATTTTCAAATAAAATGATTATGCCTTCACTCAAATCTATTGTCATTAACCTTACCAATAAAATAATGACTCAGTGGAGCATTTCCTCCAATAGCATGGAGGACAAGGGGAGTTAGAGAGGAGAAGGGAGTTGGGGGAAATTGGAAGGGGAGGTGAACCATGAGAGACTATGGACTCTGAAAAACAATCTGAGGGGTTTGAAGCGTCGAGGGGTGGGGGTGGGGGGAACCAGGTGGTGGGTATTAGAGAGGGCATGGATTGCATGGAGCAAAAACAATGTGGTGTGGTGCAAAAACAATGAATACTGTTATGCTGAAGATAAATAAATTAATTAATTAATTTAAAAAATAATGACTCAATGAAAGAAAACGTATGAGAGGCTTATGGAAAGGGGAATTTGCAACTATTTCCTAGTTGTATACTTGCACATGGTATACATTCAGAAAGTGCATGTTCAAAAAGATTATAAAGAAGTTCAAGGAACATAATAATGGGAATTGGCAAATAAATCTTCCCACTAGAACTAAAGGCCTATAATAAATTTAATGGAATTTAATGGTATATCTTCTGCTTTATATCCCTAGTAACATCAATAAGACTCATCATTTATAGAATTCAGAGAAAAATTATCTTAATCACAAACCACAGTATAGGAACTGTTTTAGAGTTTCCTTTAACTCTCAGCTAACAATGCCCAAAGAAGTGTAAATATTATCGAGTATTGTTTCTGGATACACAGAAATTGCAAATTTTTTACTAGTAGATTGATGTGATTATCTCTTATATTGCTAAGCATTGTCCACATATCCTGGGATCCCAGCCCCTGGGAAAATGAATAAAACAATGAAATAAAAACAATGCCTAATATAGACTTAAAGTATAACTATGAAAATAGTATTGTATGGGGTCTGTTTATTCTGATTTAATATTATGCTGTTATAAAAAATAGTGATTTTCTAAACATTTAAAAAATCTGTTTTTTTTCCAGTCAAATGCCTTTTTTTCAAAAGCTTTTAATAGGGTTTTTCTTTTTTTAAATATATATATATTTAAGATTTCATTTATATTTGACAGAGAGAAAGCCAGAACAAGCAGGGGGAGAAGCAGAAGGAGAAAGAAAGGGAGAAGCAGACTCTCTGCTGAGCAGGGAGCCTGATGTGTGGTTCAATCCCAGCCCCTGGGATCATGACCTGAGCCGAAGGCAGATGCTTAATGGACTGAGCCACCCAGGGGCCGCTTAATAGGTTTTTCTGCCTGCCATTTTTCTTTTTTTTAAAGATTGCAGTTTTAAAATATCTGCTTTAAGAATTTTTAGATGAGGTGTCCCTGGGTAGCGCAGTCAGTTAAGCTCTGACTCTTGGTTTCAGCTCAGGTCATGATCTCAGGGTCCTGAGATCTAGCCCTGTGTCTGTCAGGCTCCACACTCAATGGAGAGTCTCCTTAAGATTCTCTATCTCCCTCTCCTTCTTCTTCCCCCTCTTTCTCTTGCTTTCTTGCCCTCTCTCTAAAATAGATAAATAAATCTTTTTTAAAAAGGAATTTTTAGATGAATATATAAATGTTAGTATAATTTTAAGATTCAAAATTTGAATTAATAAATACCTGGCTAGAAATTTGTGATTTGGATAGGATAAATACATTTATGTTGCTGGGAAAATTCACTATGTTATTTACAAGTAATATATCTTAATATTGTAAGTCTCATTATTCATCCACACTGCAATGGATAATATTGTTAGTAAACTCAAATGTTAGCATATTGCCTTGCATTTTAAGAGGCGTATATTTTCATAAAAACAAAATTCAATATGATTAACCATTTAGAGTGTCTCTTTTGATGATAAGATATTTAGCAATTCTTCATTAATCTGCAATCATTAGGTTATGAAGTGACTTGACAATAAAAATAATCCAGGATAAAAGAGTCATCCTTTCCCTTATCCTTAGATCTTCTTTCAATATGGAGCTAACTGCCTAGAAAGGGGTTGAAGGTGGAACTGAGGTAGACTGATTCTGGGAAAACTGTGAAAACCACAGAGCTCTGACTTCCACTTATGACAGGAAGTCCTTAAAATTTCACAAATCACACAATCTTTATAAGTCATCTTTGAAAGTCATAAACCTGAGCTTCCAAAATGAGGATACTTAGGATCTACTTAGTCATTTCAGGATGCCTCCAGTTGTAGGGATCTGCCAACTACAGTTATTCATTCCCAGGACAAATGAAGAAAAACATTTCTCTTTTTGACATGAAGAATGAAGGTGTACTTTATCCCACAAACTATGTCGTTGCTATATTCCTAACATAGTAAGAATAGTATGTAATAGTAATATTAGTAATAGTAATATTATATTATATATTATATTACTATATTACTATAATAATAGTAAATAGATTTTAATAGCTAGATCTCATGACAAATCTTCCCTGAAGATACTTCTAGAAGAGTGGCACATCATATGCATGATATTCGGGTATCTGGTTCTGCAGCCATAAAGAAGACCAAGTCATGTTGGATAGCCATCTAGCTGGATTTCTTCCTCTTTGCCTCATCATAAGACACACATCCAAGTGAATTAAAATGTTTCCTACATGCTCATGAAAACCATCAACGTGTATGACAAAGTTGTGAGTTCTTACTAAAGAGAAGAAAAATTAATGTTATGTTAGTTACTGTTCTTTTGTTTTTAAAGAGAATCATTTATCTGAAGAGATACTACAAACACTGATGTTTCTTATTAAAAAAATCCACCCTCTCAGGCAAAAATATTTTTTAAATTTCTTAAAATATCTGAATAATGAGCATAATCTAAAATTAGAGACAGCTTTGTGGACCAGATGACATAAGAGAGTTATTGGAAGATGTATAGAATTTTGACAGGTAGAGATATAGAATAAGGATATTCTGGGCTAAGAAACTGACACAGAGAATGCAGTATATTCAGAAAATGATGAGTATACTTCTATGGAAAGAATGTAGGGCATTTGGAGTGGGGGAAGGAAAATATATATATACTTTCTCACATATACATATATGTGTATACATACAAGATTTTAAGACTATAAAGTATAAAAGATTTTGAATATATAAGATTTATTTTTTATACATATGTATATATACGTGTGGGTATGTGTGTGTACATATATATATTTTAAGTGTATTGGGACCTGAGTCTAGAGAATTTTGAATCTCAGGATAAAGTGTTCAGATTTTGTTGAATAGAATAAGGATCCAAGGTTTCTGGATGAGACAACAGATTTTAAAGAACAAAATATTTACACATATTTTAAATAAGTTCCCTTAAAGGTCCAAGGAAAGGCTTATAATCTGAAGAATGAATATATATCAGATTAAATGACTTCTCATAAAAGGAGCACAAATAAATACCCAACTTTTTTTCAAACATTCTATAAATTTCTTCACATAAACATTTTTGATATAGAAGCATCCGTAATAAATTAAAACATACACTTATTATTGATAGTGTTTGCTCAGATATTTGAAGATGAAACATATAATTACCATGCGATACATACTGTCAGTCTGAGCTGAAATAACCAGGTTAGCATCATCATCTTTTCCACCACTAAGCAAACACCAATACAGCGAAATGACATACTTTTAATTGCCTATATTACAGATTTATTTAAATCTCAATAGTTGATTGCTTTTCTTAAAAAAAGAAAGCATTTTTAAACAGCTTTCAGAAAATAACTACTGAGCCTCAAGTTCCTATACAAATATTAGATACAAATAAAATATTTTGGAAGACTTAATTTGAATATAATAGACTCTTGTCATTAAAATAAGTGGCCAAACATTGTCTTTATATTTACTTAGACTCTACTACATCTCCTTTGTTTCTACTTTTCCTATATTCCTATTTCCTGTCATTTTCTAATTACTTTTTTTCATACTTCTTTCCATTATTTTTTCTTGTTTCTTCTTTATGCTTAGTTAAAAAAATAAAGTTTGGAAGGAGAAAAATCACTTTTACAATATGTAATTTTAAATGTGATATGTGTACTTTGAAAACTACATTGAAAAATTCAGAAAAATAAAGAAGAAAATAAAAGTCAATAATTCTCTCACCATAAAGGCACATAGAGACAAGCACCAAAAACATCTGATGTATCCTCCTAGCAGATTTTTTTTAGTGTATGAATGCATATAATGTTTTACAAAATCAGAATAACATTATATTTTAGTCTACTATCTAAACTTGAAAACATACCAAATGTTTTATCCATATTTAATAATAAATATTGGCAAATTTAAATAGTTTAAGAATTTCTGCTTAATAGATATTTATAATTATTTCTTCTTTTTAATAGGATAATTCCAATTCTTTCTGTAATAAATCTTTATACATATTTATTAGTTCATTTAATACCTTTATAAATTGTCTAAACTTCATCTAATGGACAAATATTTTAAAAAGACAATGATTATGTGGTCCATATACACTATGGAATATTATGCCTCCATCAGAAAGGATGAATATCCAACTTTTGTAGCAACATGGACGGGACTGGAAGAGATTATGCTGAGTGAAATAAGTCAAGCAGAGAGAGTCAATTATCATATGGTTTCACTTATTTGTGGAGCATAACAAATAACATGGAAGACAAGGGGAGTTAGAGAGGAGAAGGGAGTTGGGGGAAATTGGAAGGGGAGTTGAACCATGAGAGACTATGGACTCTGAAAAACAATCTGAGGGGTTTGAAGCGGCAGGGGGTGGGAGGTTGAGGGAACCAGGTGGTGGGTATTAGAGAGGGCACAGATTGCATGGAGCACTGGGTGTGGTGCTAAAACAAGGAATACTGTTATGCTGAAAATAAAATTTAAAAAATGGAAAAAAAATACAATGATTATGTTACAAAGAACATATATTTATTATAAAAGAAAATATAAGGCAGAAAATTAAATGATAATAATAGTCAAAGATAAAAGCTGTTAACATTTGGCATATTTCCTTTAGGCTTTTCTTACATGCATATTTTATACATATGTTTCGCATGCTGCTTTCAGGATTTTACATTATCTTAAGACAGTTTTCCTATAGCTGTTACCTAAAAATATATGATCAAAGTGAAAATAAGAAAAAAATCTAGAATTTACAATTACTAATTCCTTTAATCTGAGGTAACCATTTCTAATATTGTGGCATACATTCTCATAGCCTTTTCTTTCAATTTGCACAGATTTAACAATAAAAAGTAAAATACTAGCATACTATATTTAAAGGCACTATTCTTCTGTCACTATGTGATCTCACATGTGAGTTTTAATAGCATATATGTACTAAAGTCTCTAAGAGCTATATTTTCAGAATTCTTAACTGCCTCTGTCCTTCATAAATTTATGAAAGAATATCTCTGGAACATAAATAGTATATTATTTTGTACATCTATATAATTTTTACGTAAATATAAAATCATACATATGTGGTTATTATATTGGGTCAGAACACAGTTTTATTGTGTACTACTAGTTTCCCAAATTGCTGTGCAAGTGTATTGCCCAAATATTCACAAAGCACCCCATCTTCCATTTTCACCAACATTTAGTATTAAATTCCTTCCTACCACATTCCAATTCAACCTGCCTATTTGGCCTGTGCAGAAGTTAGATTACTCTTGGATAATTAAAGTGAATTATCTTAAGTGCAATCAGGTGGTCGTAACTCAAATTATAGCTGCAGTTCCAGATGTGGTTTCACTGCTTAAAAAAGCCAATATATCCCCCAATACCTGTATGCAACTGTTGATAAGGTCAAGGCTTTTTTACTGTTGTTCTAATGGTTTATAAAGAACATCTGAAGGATGTTTCTTTCAGGTGGCAAGGCTAGCAATATACATTCATAGTCTTACCAAAGGGTAAACTCATTAGACTTACATCAAAACATAGACCACAAGAAAAAAACTTGATCATTTTTTCTTCCTTCACTTCTTCCATCATACTGTTCTAAAACATTGATGATACTTGGACCTAGAGAGCAGGGAGGAACCACTACTCTACATACACAGGCAAGATACTAGCAGGTCAGAGGTTGAAAATAAAACCCACAAAAATTTAGGGGAATTACATCTCAGTGATCATGGAATTTAAGAATAACAAAAACAATATTAAAAGTGTAAAATTATGTAAAGAAAAAGAGTAGATCACCTACAAACAATACAAAAGTCAGATTGACATCAACTCTCTCAACTGTAACACTGGAGGCAAAAGGACATTTTTACAATATCGAAAAAGAAGAACTTTATGTTCTCAGGTATATAAAATCTCAGATAGTATGCCACATATAAGGCCACAATGAGAACATGCTTGGAAGAAGCAATAAAATAAAAATGATACAAATCAACATAATGAGTGTACTAAGAAATAGAGTATGTACTGGATGCTTCATAAAATTTGTTGAATACAGTATTGAAAGTTTATATGAGTATTGTACATCACTGTTTTAATATGATCTATCTACCTGGAGTCATTATAGCACTGTTTTAATTATTGTAATATTATAATATGTTTTAATATCATGAATATAACACTCTATATCTTCTTGTTTTTCTTTAAAAATCTAATTAACTTCAGTTTGAAATAAAGATAAAACAACTGATATTGGATTTATTCCTTACATACACACATTCTACATGACTATGAACTTAACATACAAGGCACTGCACAATAGGCAGGATAGAACTTGAAAGAAGAGAAAAAAACTGAGATAAACACCATAATCACTTAGAGTTTCTGACTAGAAACACACAAGTTATCATAGCTAAGAGATATGAAGACAAAGCAGAGAAGCAGTCTTGCTAAGCTGATGAAGCAGAAGTTGGGGTTCAGGGCACTTAAAGGAAGTTGAGTTTTCAAGACAGTGTAAAGAAAATGAGATACATGAGATACAAAGATATGAGACCCAGAAGTCATGGAGATTACTCTTGAGTCTTTGACCAAGGTCTAAGCTGTACACCTACAGAGAAAGATTTCAAAAAGCCTAATAGAAAGAAGCTGCTTCAAAGTTAAGAGATGAAAAAAGAAGACACTTGGAAGTTTTGCAGTGCTGGAATATATTGGAGTACTGACTGTGTCAGAGTAAAGAAATCTCACTGAACCCTTCAGGCATTCAACTGGGACCCCAGAAATAGAAAATACTGAAGTAAAGATCAAGTACTAGAAATAGGACCACACCCTGAGATTAAAGATAAAACAGAAATAAAACAAAACATAAAGTTTAAACAAAATATAAAACTAAAAATGACAGATTCAAGATCTAGTAAATTAACTGCCTACCAGGACAAAATGTAATATTCTTAAAAAGAAACTACTATTATCAAGAATCCCTACAATCTGTCATCCAAAATGTCCACCCTACAATCTAAGATTATTGGACCTGCAAAGAAGCAGAAAAATAGAAAACATAATTAGATGAAAAGTAGTCAACAGGGGGAAAAAAAACAACCTTGAGATGACCTAGATATTGAAATCATCACATAAGGACTTTAAAATCACTATTACAAATATGATTAAGGATATAAAGAAATGTGTTGATAGAATAAATGAAGAGATGAAGTTTTTCAAAAGAGAAACTATAAATATCCTTAAAGAACAATATAAAATTCTAGAGGTGAACAATAAAATACATGAAATAAAAAAATCCACTGGATTACCTTACTAAAAGTTTAAATATAAAAGAATAAAGGGTCAATGAAATTAAAGACAAATCAATAAAAAATACCAAACTGAAGAAAAGAGAGAAAACAAAAAAGATTGAGGTGGAAATAACTCGAACCTAAGTGAACAATATGATATCAATCAGTCTAAGAAACATGATTCAAGTCACAGATAAAGAGGAGGGAGAGAGAATTTATGCTTTCAAATGTTGTTAATCCAAATCATTAAAAAAGATGTACAAGCAATACTGTGTTTCTCTACAGCCCCTGTGTTTCACCTTTTTCTCTGTATTTCTTCTCCTCTTATTAGGCAATGTTGGTAGTATTCTTCAGGATGACCTCCATTTTCATCCTGGGAATACGAACTCATTTTCTTATAGTGAATTGATGAGTCAACCTTCAACCCATGGCCTCTAGTCTTGACCTTTCTATGGTTTTCATGAACCTTTCCTAGTTTTCAGAGATGCTATATGTTTGCCCTTATTTTCATATTTTATCAGTCATTGCGCTAACAGTCTGAGAAATAGATAGTGAAAATCCTGTAATCACACTGACATTGAACTCAGAAATCTTTGATCTCTCACCTCAGGAAGCTTGGTCTTCCTCATTTAAAAGGAGGTAGAAATAATAAAGCAATCAAGTTCGTCAGCCAGCAGACAATCCATTTGGCCATGTGTTTGTGGCTGACCAATGTAGATTTAGTTCCAAATTAGGACCCAATAATTGACATATATTATGGAAAGGATGTTATGGGATGAATGGAGTTCAATGTGGAAACAGTCCTGCTGGTATTCTGGATGAGGGGATTAGCATGGACTCTGAAGTTGGTTAATGGTGTGAGGATGCAGATATTCCTGTCTATACTAGTTACTTTTCCCTACAAGTGTGTATCATAATATATGTCTATTCTGGGGCATAAGGAGTAGCAGATACGTTTCAAGGTCTTCCCATCAAGATCTTGATGGAGGTCTAAGCTTTACAGCCTATAAATTTTAAACATCTTTAGATATGCATTACTTTTTCCTCTGAGGTACACCAGACATTTATGACAGCTTTTAGTAATTTTTAATCAAATAGCCTTATTCAGTCCCTTAGGCTTTGAATTTGTTTTCATCATTGCTTTTATTAAAGTATAATACAGGCAGGAAAGTACACAAACCACAATATATCGCTTAATGAACTTTCACACACATATATGTAACCAAGTTCTAGATCAAGATATTTGCTATCGCCAGTACTCTAGAACCCCCACATGCCTTCTTCTAGGTACTATTCTTCACCTTGATTTCTAATATTAAAGATTAGTTTTGTCTGATTTTGAATTTTATATAATTAGAAGCCTATAGTATATATAGTCCACTGAGTCCAAAGTTGTGTAGCAATAGCTTCTTCTTCCCATTACTCTATAATATACTATATATATATTACACAATATATAATATACTATATGTAATACATATAAGATATATTATATATTTATTCATTCTACTATTGATAGACATTTGATCCATATCCTGGTTTTCAGACATAACAATACTTCTATAAACACACTTGTGCATGTACTTTAATAATCATACCTAAGGATTTCTGTCAAGTATAGAATTATTGCATCAGAGAATATGTATATATTGAACTTTGATAGAGGCTGTCAAACAGTTTTCCAAAGTGGTTTTACCATTTTCCGTTTCCACCAGTTGTGCATGAGATTTAATCTGTTCTAAATTCTCATCAACACCTGTCAGTCATTTTCATTATTGCCATTCTACTGTACATGTAGTGCTATTACATCATGGTCTTAATTTCTATTTCCTTGATGACTCACAAATGTATTCATCTTTTCATGTGCCTTTTGGCTTCTTGGATAGCCTCTTTTGTGAAGTACTTGTTCAAATGTGCCCATTTATTCAATTAAGTTATCTGTCTTTTATGAATTTATAGGATTCCTTTATTCTATATAGGAGTCCTTTGTTAGAGGTATGAATTAAAAATATCTCCCATTATGTCACTGCACTTTCTCTCTCTTAATGATGTCTTATGATGAGCATACATACATAATTTTAATATACGATGTACTTAATGGCAAAATATTGAAACCTTTCCCCTCAAACGACACAAGACAAAGATGCTTACTATCACTTTTTCTATTCAACATTGAACTGGAGTTTGTATCCAGTCCAAAAAGATAAGAAGACAGAGGAGGAGGAGGAAGAGGTAGAGGAAAAGGAAAAAGAATAGGGGAAAGGAGTGAGGGTAAGGATGGGAAAAGGGAGAGGGAAATAAAAATTATAAGAACTGTAAGACTCTGAGAAACAAACTGAGGGTTTTGGGGGGGGATTGGGTGAAGCTGGTGGTGGGTATTAAGGAGGGCACATATTGCATGGAGCACTGGGTGTGATGCATAAACAATGAATCTTAGAACTCTGAAAGAATAAAATAAAGGTTAAAAAAAGAATTTTAAGAATTAGAAAAAATTAATGGTGCTACAATTCATAGCAAAAATAATAATGTATTAGAAGGCCCCAAAGAATCTGGAAGCTACGAGGCGATGGGAGAATTTAGTCAGGTCACTCAATGCAAGGTTAATATATAATATTAATATATAATATTAATTATATAATTATATATAATTACATAATAGAAAGTCAATTGTTAAATAAATAGTTAATTGTTTTCTCTATATGCAACCCGTAAGCACTTGTAAAATGAAATTTCAAAACGATACTATTTATAAGAACTTAAATAACTCAAATACCTGGAAATAAATCTACAAAAGATGTGGAAGACTACTATACTGAAAACCACAAAATATTATGGGCAGAATTTAAAGTACTAAATAAAAGGAGGAATATACCATGTTCATGTATTTAAAGACCTACTACAGAGAGGTCAATTATCATCAATTAAATGTAATTTACATATTATATTTCAAATACTCCAACTAGAAATTGTTAAGTGAATCTTCAAATTTTTTTATTAAAATACAAAGAACGAAAAATAACCAAGGTAATATTAAAGAAGAAGAAATCCGAAGGTCGCAAAACTTGTACTTTTCTAGTATAGCAGAATTATTTCACTGTTGCAATTATTTTATCAGTGTGTTTCATTTAGATGAGATAATTGCTGCATGGCCTAGAGCCCTCTGGTTGCTTGAACTGAGTGGTCCTGCACTTTGTTACTACAGATTTCTGTAGAACTGTTTTTCAGAAGAGTAGTGGACATCATGATTATAATGGGGGACCGAATCCCTCAGGAAACAGGACACACCTCGAGCTTTGTCTTGGGCACAAATGCTTATCTGCTTTTAGTGAGTTTTCCTTTTGCTTTTTTCTCTGATAATCTCTAAGCTTCTTGCCTTTCCTTTAGCCTTTTATCTTAATCTTTTAACTCTTCCTTTAATATTTTTAATTCCATTGGCTGCTAATCCTTTTTTCTTCCTTTTAAAACTGAGCTACTTTGTAGTATGATTATTTTCAACCCAAAGTTGGGGAATGAGAAGTTTGCTTCCCTGTGGGCTGTTCTTTTAGTTCCCACCAAACTCATTTGTGAACAGAACCATGTGGAGCTGAATGGTAAACAGTTTAATAGAGAAGTCTTATGCTCCTTAAGGTGTAAAAATAGAGTGGTTTATTTTTTAATATCTCCAGCCTACTATTCTCTATTTAACCTCCTCCCTGCTGAGTAATGAGAATTCTAATTATTCTTGTATTTCTCTGGTCAATATCCAATCAATCAATTTAACGTATTAGCAATAGCATAGATGTTCCAATTCCTTTTCTTAATTCCTGTAGTTCACAGATAAGGAAGCTTGGGCTAAGAAATTTGCCCAAGACCGCAGTGCTAGTAAATGACACGGTTTGAACCCCATATTGGTTCTAAACCAGCCTGGCTTTAGAACCAATTAACCTTATTTAAAAACCTACTGAGTAGAAAAAATTACATATGCAAGATAGGTCTGAATATACTCAGAATATCCATTCTTCATCAAGGGCTCTTAAACAACATACATGGAGAGACCTCATAAATCCTTTAAAAATCTAAAGGCAAATTTGGGGTGTATATCGTCAATTTTTGATACATGCAGTAGTTATATTTCATAATGTCACTGAGAACATAGAATTAGTGAATACTAATTCATTGTTCCTAAGGAAGATGAAAAAATTCTTTCCTTGGGAAAATTTCCTTGGGAAAATAGAGATTTCTGCAAGCCTGTGGTCACAATATTTTTATCAACTGATTAATATATAACCTTGTTTTATCTGCGTTTCTGTTTAAAGACACTTTATTTAATATTTATTATCAATTCATTAACATTGAACTAATCACCAACATCACTATAACTCATGCCTGTAGTAAGTATATCTAACACACATTTTCTCCATAAGGCATATCATAGCCTTCTCATACTTAGAAAAAGCAGTACATTCAGCACTATGCTTGGGACAATTTTAAACAGTGAAATCACAACAAAAATCACAAGAGTGAAAAACATGGTGTGTGAAACTGATACTTGATTATAGAACGAAACCTGAAACAAGAAAGCAAAGCTCTGTCTTATAAACCTCAGCCAGGAACACGCACATCAAGCAACTCGAGTTTTTCATTGCTTTGCACAGGCACATGCCTGAGGATGGCCAAGAAAAGACCAAGTATTGACTTTGCGGTTACAAATCTTTTACTGAGTAAACAAATTCATAAATTTGGAATTTGTGAATAATGATGAACAATATATATTATTTTCAATGAAGATAGAAGTGGTCACCAGATCTTCAAGAAAGTCTGTGATAAGACTTTAGAATAACCAAAGTAAAAGCCAAGACCCAGAACAATTTAAAGTTTATCACTGACTCAAACACCAACAAACTGACACTTTCGACACTGAAAAATATATTTGCCCATTGTATCATTACGTCTACTGGATTCTGGTAGACAACAATGCTTCACACTGAGGTACCACCTTAGTAAATACACTCTGAAACTCATTAAAAAAAAAAAACTCTAAATGACTTAGTGACTAAATGACCTAGTATATTAATGTTACTAATTGAGCCTAAACTTCGATCAATGGAACATATGCCATCATTGCAGCAATAATGATGAGAGAAGATGTTATTCCCAATGTTGTACAGCATCATCTTTGAAAGTAAACATGCCGGGAATTTTCTTGTGATGTCAGAACAGGGATAAGTATTTTTATCTAAAGCACCTGGCTTGTTTTCATTTCGGGAGCACTATAAATCCTGTCATGATTTTGTTTCCCTGTTTAATGTTCACTGCTAGAAAACATGGCCAAATTTATAGCCGAACATCAGCATATGTACATATGTACATTACCCTTTCATCTGTCCAAACAGTATTTAACTCATGTTCCAATTTTCTACCCTTCTTTCCATTTTTTATATCCCATTTCATTGCATCTTAAATCATTTCTTTAATAAGTACATATAAATAATAAATCCTGCATATGTAATTTTTTTATTTACAATCTTTTTAAAAAAAATTTCAAATGGGAGATAGAAACACCAGTATAAGGTAGATGCAGATAACCTCTGCCAAATAAAAGGACAAGAATTATTTTCTCGCAAAAGTCCTTTCTATACCCTATTACAGCTCCTCTCAAATTGTGACCTCTGGACCAGCAACATCAGTATAAACCAGGAACATGTTAGAAATGCTAATTCTGAAGGGGAGGAGTCAAGATGGCGGAGAAGTAGCAGGCTGAGACTACCTCAGGTAGCAGGAGATCAGCTAGATAGCTTATCTAAAGATTACAAACACCTACAAATCCAACGGGAGATCGAAGAGAAGAAGAACAGCAATTCTAGAAACAGAAAATCAACCACTTTCTGAAAGGTAGGACTGGCGGAGAAGTGAATCCAAAACGACAGGAAGATAGACCGCGGGGGGAGAGGCCGGCTCCCGGCAAGCGGCGGAGCAATGGAGCACAAAATCAGGACTTTTAAAAGTCTGTTCCGCTGAGGGACATCGCTCCAGAGGCTTAACCGGGGTGAAGCCCACGCGGGGTCAGCGTGGCCTCAGGTCCCGCAGGGTCACAGAAGGATCGGGGGTGTCTGAGTGTCGCAGAGCTTGCAGGTATTAGAACAGGGAACCCGGCTACAGAGACAGAGCCGAGGAGTGAGCTCTCAGCTCGGGGTTACCTTGAACCAGTCGCAGGCTCTGTCAGCTCGGAGCGCGGCCGGAGGCCAG